>NC_057814.1:344843392-345078554 GCF_018294505.1 Triticum aestivum
CCCAGTGTTCGAACCTTGAGGGTTTTGCCGGAACCCGTGATCCGACATAATCCCTAATTTAAAAATCACATGTTTTTTATTTGAAAATAGGCAATCACTTATTTCATTTCCAACCATGTTTATTACAAATATAGGTTCAACCACGAATGCACAATTCGATGCACATGTACATATACTGAAGAACTACAGAAGCACCAAGTAAAGAATGATGAACCACGGTTGTACTAATGACTATAAAGAGAGAGGCGAAAGACATTCTGGTTGCTGGAGAAGGTGAAGCGGAATGCCCATATTGTGCCCTCCTCCATGCGTAATGCAACCACGACTCTAGGACAACCCCTTGTGATGGCTGCCCCCATCCTTCATTGTCTTCATTAGGACTTCTCGATGCTCATTGTAGTCTAGATGAAATACTTTAACCTTCATTGCGTGTCCACCAATCATGTACTTTGCGAGGTAATCTTCAGTGAACTGCTTCGGGAACCACTGCGAATGAAGAAGATTCAGACATTGTTGTCTAACAACTCATTATGGGTAGTAAAAAGAGAAGGCTGCAGAGTTTGTAGTTACCATCCTACAGCTCACTTTTGTGTTGGATAGAACATAAACAAATAATTTGCTTGCCACCATTCGTATCTTTTTGCTAATAATCCTTATCAGTTTCCTCACTTGATGCTTGTTCATGAATATCTCATTGCCCCATACGCAAAAAGGGTCGATGTGTGGATCCTTGCCAAGGGCACATGTACCTACAAGCAATAAGTCAATATGAGAAGCTAACAAGTGTCCAGGCCTGGGTCTGTATGCACTACATTGTGGAACGACGGGGGGAGTACAAGCCAAGGGATGAAGCTAACCTCGGCGGAAAATGGTGGCCATTCCCGTTGTTGTCCTGCATAAGTAGTGGAAAGGCATGATAAGTACAGCAACCTTAACATCAAACAAATAATGCAAAGGTAAACAACATCATCTCCAAATGATAGCTTGAATGTGTTGGTTTCAGCATGCTGTTAAAGCAGATATAAAATGGAAGGCAATGTTACCGACAGCGGGCTTAACAGCCATCAAATATTGCAATTCAAACTGGTATTGTTGAAAATGAATAGAACATAGGTAATTCTTAAACATCACACTGGATAAATGTGTAAAACTGAAATAAAGGGCATGTGTTAACTACACTAGGAATAATTGGAACCAAATATAGCCGTTCAAACTGGTATTGATGTAGTCGAGCGGCACAGTTCCGACTTGCACATAATGAACAACACATTGTGAATGACTAAAATAAACAAGGCATAAATGACCAGTATAACAACCAAATATAGCCAACTAAAACAGGACAGAGTCTCACTGCAACCAACCTAACAAGCAAATACAGATAAACATGGCATATGCTTGAAAACTGGACAAATGCTCACTATAACCAACCTAACAAGCAGATAAAGATAAAAAAGGCATCTGCTTGATAACTGGACAAATGCTAAAAAAGCAACCTAACAACCAAATACAGATAAACAAGGCATCTGCTTGATAACTGGACAAATGCTAAAAAAAGCAACCTAACAACCAAATCTAGATAAACAAGGCATTTGCTTGACAACGGGACAAATGCTCACTGCAACCAAACTAAGAACCAAATACAGATAAACAAGGCATCTGCTCGATAACTAGAAAAAATTCTCACTCCAACCAACCTAGCAACCAGATACAAATAAACAAGGCATGTACTCACTATAAACAACAAAATATAGCCATTCGTGAAACTGAAGTGGACAATTCATACTTAAACATCACATAGACCTATTGAACAATACATTTTTTGCATAACTAAAATAATTAAACACGACACAGTTAAGGCACCGCACGGAAAATGCTACTACAACAAAGGGTACGGGCTAGCAAGCTAGAAAAGGTAAGATTTGCAGATAAAATGTTGCCTCACATTTCATGGACGGGATTCTTCCAGTTGGAAGAGCACAGATCCATGGTGTGCTCTTTGATGTCACAAATGGGCTGTTTCACCTTGGAAGAACCTTCGTGGGTGCCCTCCTCGTGGTCGTGGTCGTGGTCGATGAGATCTGACTTGGCAATTGAGGATCTCAAGCCGCCGCCGTAGAACGTGTCCTTCAAAAATGACAAAATGGGCTCGATGGCGTATAAAGCTCGTAAATCCTTGACCGCTTGGCGAAGGAGATCAGCGGCAGGGCCGTCGAAGAGATCGACGGCGGTTGGACCAGAGGGGATGGGGATGGACCACTTAACCTGTGACATGGCCCGCGTGAAGCCGTCGGTGTGGACGAGCTTGATGTTGTAGCCAGCTTTCCTGAGATACAGTAATACGCCAGCCCGCTGACATGAAGCCTTCGGCATGGCAACGTAGTCAACGTCTTCGTCGGCTTCCGCGACGACGTGTTGCTCCGGGATCGATAGGTCGGGGCGAACGGCGGCCACCTCGCCAACGTCCGTCGGAGAGGCCATGATAAACCTCTTCTTGGCCGAACGCTCGTCGGGCTCCCCAGGATACGTGGTCGAGCTTAGGCTGCAACATTATGGAGCAGGGGATGTGGATCTGGTCGGGAGGGACACCGCAGGACTCATCTAAAAACTCAGGGGGGTGGGCGCGACGGTATGGGAATCGCTGGGTAACCTGAACTTTATTATCTAAGCTAGTCGGAACGGGCAGACCGGCAGGGGTTGGCGGCGGCGCTGGCGGCGGCCGCAAGCTAAGGTTCGAGGGGGGAGGGGGGGAGACTGTGGAGGAGGTTGGTGTTTGAGGATACGCCGTGGCTACTGAAAATTTTAGTAATGGTGGGTGGAGATGGTGGTGGACGAGGGATGGCGACGGTTCAAATGCCTCGGCTGCTGCAATTTTACTATAAGGTCGGTGCTGGAGGAGTGTGGGCGACGGTTGAAGTACGACGGCTACTAAAATTTGGGTAAAGAAATTGATGCAAGGCGGGAGTGCCCAAGATCGCACACGGTCCAATAACAATATGCATGTATAATAATAAGGAAAACTGGCGTGGATCCGCCGATTTTTGCAACGCTCAAGGCGGGTAGTTTGTTTTTTATATTTCTAGTTAGCTGGTCTATCGCACACGGTTCGTCCTAATTTCCAAATAAACTTACCCGCCTTTAGCTAGCACAAGTGGTGGTTTTACAGCGCACTTGCATCGCACACGGTAAAGTCAGTACCTCCACCCTTTGCTCGCGCTTGCAAGGTCGTGGTGATTTCAGCGCACACACGGTTGAGCCAATACCTCCACCTTAATTTGCTCGCGCTTGCGCGGTCGTGGTGATTTTAGCGCACTTGCATCGCACACGGTTGAGCCAGTACCTCCACCTTAATTTGCTCCCGCTTGCACAGGCGTGGTGATTCACATCGCACTTGTATCGCACACGGTTAAGATATTATACCCCGTGTTCGTTGAGCGTCATCAGAGTCTTTGCAGCAAAAAATAATGTTAGAGCGGGTCAAAAGACAGCCACACCAGCATGTGGCCCAAATATATGTGAGTGAAAAGGGTGGTCTGTGATGTTCAAAATTCCAATGCACAAGTTTGACCGCGCGGGCCCACGGTTGGGCGCGTCATTGAAGATCGATGAGTGGGGCCAGAAGTCAAGAACCACCTGGAAGTGGCCAAATATATGTACGAATATTGGGGATGTTTAAAACTTTATATACACAATGAACAACTTTGGTGGCACCTACCTCGCAAACCCGAAAGCACCCTAACAACCACCTAGCTAGGATATATATAATGACATAATGTCGTACCTAGCTAGGATGCTTGGCCCACAACCTCCCACGTCGTGTCAGCGGGGCGGATGCATGTAATGATCGATACTTTGGTCATACATGCATGTCGCCATGACCTACCATAAGACGGACCAATGAATCTATCATTTGGTCAAATGACAGTTGTTGTTGTCGATAAACCGCTTGGGCCAATAGATTGAACCATCATAAAAATCGCACGAGAGGGACCACAAAACCAGCACTTCTTGCATGCGGCCCAAAATGATGTACGTTGGGAAGGGGTGATGTGTGTTTTCAATATAGAATAATGTACAATTTAGATGTGGTGCCTACCTCTCGATACAGACAACAACCATGAAGGCAAGGTAGTTAAGGACGACATACACAGGGTTTGATGTAGGTCGAACCCAGCAATTCGAGCATCTGGGAGGGAATTCTGACAACGCATGAGCTTGAGCTTTGGTTGAGCGACATTTGACAGTGACCGGCCCTAACACGAACTAGGAGGAATCCATTCATGGCAACACATACCCCTCATTATCGATTAAAGGGATGATATATATACACTTGGGGAGCCCACAGATATGCGTGTCGTCACAAAAAACCGCACAAGGGAGACCTGGTCGATTAGAAGACCCCGTATACACTGCATGTGACCCGAAAATATGTATGGGTACGATGGTGTATGATGTGTTTAAATGCCAAATGTACAAATTCGATGGGCCACCAAATAAATTACAAACCAAACACCGTACTAGACTCCAAGCCTAGTTCAATACGTACGATGTCAGTTTCCTAACTTCGAGGCGGCGGCGGCGGGGGGGGGGGGGGTCGTCCCACGCATGCGCTCAAACTTTATTTTGTCTAGCATGGGACACACACACACACACACACATACATCTATACACTTATATAGTGTGCGAATAACTTTGAAAGTTGGTCATTGGATGAAGCCAATCCGACGGTACAGAGATGGAAAATCCGAGCACTACTGGAAGTTGGATATCATCTACATTCCACCAGATTTTGCCACATGTACAATCTAGAAGACTCCATGGTTGAACTTAAGCATAATGCACAAACCTCAAAACACAAGCACTTATCCTTTGTTCTCTAAAATCTTCCATACCTTAGTTGCCCAAACTTTTTTTTTCTAAATGAATTGTCACTTTTTGTTTTTACCTTTACAATGCATAATTCCATGAATCTTAAAATAGATTTTTTTAGAAAACTAAATTGATTTTGGATGATATGAACTATAAGAATTAAATGAACATCTACATAATGCATATATGACTCAAAGCTGACATGTTGCAGTGTGGTATTTATTCATAATTTGGTTACCAAATCTCATGCGTGCAATGCACGTGTTCCTTACTAGTATCAATAGGAAACCATCATGGTTAAACCATTCTCGTTGTGGGTCAAAGGGATAGATTGTGTGGGGCCCCCTAATTGTCGGTAAAGGATAGTATATATACCCCGGGGAGCGCACAGATATGTGCTGGGTCTATAAGCCACACAAGGGAGACATGCTTGAGAACAACACCCTGCCCCCTATACCCTGCATGCAACCTGAAAAAATAACCCATAAAAACATAGTAGGTTTATATAATCGCCATGACAGGTCCAGTCAATCATTCTTTAATTTTTTAGAGCAAAAAATAGCCCATAAAAACATAGTCCACTATAGAGATATATATCTCTATAGTGACCGTGTCATGGCATTTAAATGAAGCTTAAGATATGCAACTTCCCACCGGGTCACCCATCCTTGGACTACTCCAGCCCGAGCATGCTTAACTTCTACGTTCTATTCGACTAGGCTAGCGGATGGGAAGCCGGGCCTTGCTGATAAGACTTTCCTCCTTGCCTTTAAGGCGTTTCACGCTGGTCACCCTATGGGACCTACTCCCTCCTATCACACACAATTGTGCTTTTAAAAACTGTGTGGGATATTTTACATTGCCGGTGTGTCGCCGCTAGCCTTCAATGAGCACTGATACTGGTAGCAGGAAAACGATGGGAGAAGAGGCGGGAAACTGATGAGAGGAGTGGCGAGAAACGGTAGCCTGTTTTGAATGAAAACCTAGTAGAGAAGGAAGCGTGAGCTACACGACGCATGCGCACAGTGCTTACCCATGTACTGCATGTGCTGTCGAAAGGGCTCAGGGTTGCTGTTCGATCTGGGCGCATCCCACGGTGCACACATACGATCTGTGGGGTTTGGGTTCTGGCCAATCAGAACTCACGACTCAGATCGCACGTGCAGGGGGGGGGAGAATATCATACGAAAACCAACATTCGGTGGAAACCGGTGAAAACCACGAGAAAAAGATGTTTTGAAGTTTCAAAAAAGTTGAAAAAAATGCGGGATGTTAAGAGGATGATGTTTTATTGCCACACAAAATTTCAAGTTGAAACACATTACGAGATTTGAGCTATGAAAAAGATAAAATCAGCGTTGAATAATGCCGAATAGTAATGTCACTATTCAAGGCTGAATTTTTCTTTTTCATAGCTCACATCTCGTAATATTTTTCAACTTGAAATTTTGTGTCGCAATAAAACATCACCGTCTTAACATCCCACATTTTTTCCAGATTTTTATGAAACATTAAAATATGGTTTCCACGAAGTTTTCATTGAATATCGGCTTTCATGAGTGAACCGTGTGCTATTTGAAAACATTTCGTGAGAAGAATCTTGGTTTTTAAATCCCCGTAAATCCAAAACTAAGCCGAAAATCGTGAAACCTGGCATGGCGTCACGACATGGCACTTATATGTCGAGGAATTTTTTCGTCCATTGTGGCGCAAGTTTTATTACAAGCCTCTTACAAACCGGAGCTTCTCTCAAAGAAGCCTCGTGGTTCCCATAGGGAAACATGTCCCCCTTGTGGGCGAAACGTAATCACTGCCTCTTTTTGCCTTGTATTTTCTCCTACGGGCAACATGGAACGACAGGATATCCATGCTGAAATTTAAACTTATTCAGGGTTCGTTTGGCCTTTCTATGAGTTTCCTAGGCATTTAATGTCCATAATTCAAATATGAACTACAAATACATGCTCCAGTTCACCAAAATGGCTAGAAAAATTATACATGTGTCCTTGGGTGCATGTTTAGGTCCCATGCCAGGAATGGAAACAAATTACAACCGTACTGGTGTCATGCCTCGTCCTCAAACATTTCGAATCTCGGTTTTTAAGTCCCCATAAATCCTAAACTCACTAGAAAGTCATCAAAGGTGGCATGGTTTCACGTCATGGCACATATATGTCGTGGTAAAAACATTGTCCAATTTGGGACAAGCTTTATAACAAACCTCTTACAAAAACCGGAGCTTCTCTCAAAGAAGCCTTGTGGTTCCGATAGGGAATCGTGTTCCCCTTGTGGGTGAAACGTAATCACTGCCTCTTTTCGCCTTGTATTTTCTTCCACGGGCAACATGGAATGACATGATATCCGTGCTGAAATTTAAACTTATTCAGGGTTCATTTGGCCTTTTTGTACACTAATTGAGTTTCCTAGGCATTTAATGTCCATAATTCAAATCTGAACTACAAATACATGCTCCAGTTCACCAAAATGGCTAAAAAATTATACATGTGTCCTTGGGTTCATGTTTAGGTCTCATGCCACGAACGGGAATGAATTACAACCGTACCGGTGTCCTGGCTCGTCCTCAAACATTTCGAATCTCGGTTTTTAAGTCCCCATAAATCCTAAACTCACCAGAAAGTCATCAAAGGTGGCATGGTGTCACGTCATGGCACATATATGTCGTGGTAAAAACATTGCCAATTTGGGCCAAGCTTTATAACAAACCTCTTACAAAACGGAGCCTGTCGCAAGAACCCTCGTGGTTTCGATAGGGAAACGTGTCCCCTTGTGGGCCAAACGATAATCACTCCCTCTTCTAGCCTCGTATTTTCTTCTACACGCGACACGGAACAACTGGAGATTTGCGTTGAACTTTGAAATTATTCAGGGTTCATTTGACCTTTTTTATTCATTAATTGAGTTTTCTAGGCATTTAATGTCCATAATTCAAATCCGAACTACAAATACATGCTCCAGTGCACCAAAATGGCTAGAAAAAACGTACATGTTCCTTGGGGTGCATGTTTAGGTCCCATGGAACGAATGGGAACGAATTCAACCGTCTCGCCGTCCTGGCTTGGCCACAAACATTGCGAATCTCGGTTTTTAAATCTCTGTAAATCCAAAACTCACCAGGAAATCATGAAACTTGGCATGGTGTCACTACATGGTACATATAATTGTCCAATTTGGGCGAAGCTATATTACAAGCCTTTTACAAACCGGAGCCTGTCGCAACCCTCATGGTTCCGGTAGGGAAACATGCCCGTCTTGTGGGCGAAACGATAATCGCTGCCTCTTCTCGCCTTGAACTTTGTTTTCTACACGCAACATAGAATAACAGGAGTGTCGGGCTGAAATTTAAAACTGTTCAGGGTTCGTTTGGCCATTGTATATGTATTACTAATTACTAAGTTTTCTATGCATTTAATGTAGTCCATAATTCAAATTTGAACTACAACCACATGCTCCAGTGAAGCAAAATGGGTGGGAAATCGTACATGTGTCATTGGGTGCATGTTTAGGTCTCATTTAAGGAATGGGAATGAATTACAAACTTGTCGTCATCCTGAAACATTGAGAATCTCGGTTTTAAATCCCAGTAAATCAAAAAGTCACCCAAAAAACATGAAACTTGGCATGGTGGTAAAAAATCGTCCAGTTTGAGAACGTCCTTTTTGAAACAAAAAGCTAACACTTTAATATCGCAAACGGTTGTATTATATTAACCGTGTCGAAATTTAACCATACTCGGTGGCGTGCATGCAACTATTTGATTAGACAGGACGAGCGCGAGAAGTCCGACGTGCAGGCTCGATGGGACGCGTGCGAGCAGTCCGCCGCGCAGGCTTGACGAGACGCATGCATCCTGTCCACCTCGCGGGCTCGACGGGACACGTGCAAGCAGCAAGGCCGCCCATGCTCACTGGGAAGCGAGCTCTTGGACCTCCATGCACCAGCCGCCGCCCGCCTCGCTCACAACTTCTCCATTAATGGGTTAGTTAAAGCACCCGGACGGAGGGTGTTTGCTTGTGATCCCATGGCAGCATTTGCTTTGTTCATGTTTTCAACTCGTATTCCGCCCTAATTGAAATTTCCACATAGGGCAACGGATAATACGACCACAAATAAAATGGCAACGGATAATATGATGAAAAATTTACAATGGCGCAGATAATAATTGTCTTACATATTCCAGATAATTTAAAATGCCACATGCGGCAAAGCCCGGAAGACACGGGGGCAAGAGAAGAAGGAAATTGCAGACAACGATCTGGGTCACTACTGTCTCTACTCGTCGATGGATCGTCGGGCGGCGAAATCCTCTAGCTCCTTCTTCAATTCCTCACGACTTTGCTTGAAAGAAGCCACGGATTCCTACACCTCCTGCTCGCGCTCGATCCGGAGCTTCATCAAGCCACCCATCAGTTCCTCGACGACCGCTTTCAGCGTCATCTCCGAGGCACTGCTCTGCTCATGCAGCATCTTCCAGCCGGCGGCCTCCTCCTCCTTCTCGGCGACAAACTTGAGGAGCTTCGCATTGTCACCCATGAGTTGCTCGACGAGACCAGTCGCATTGTCACCCATGAGTTGCTCGACGAGGATGATCTTGAGCAGCTTCATCAAGCCGTCGAGCAGCTCCTGCTGTGTAGTGACGCTAGTGAGAATGTCGTCGTCGCCGGCGAAGGACTTCAGGAACGCTGGCTCGTCGTGATGGCCGATGCCGCGAATGCGCTTCTGAGAGCCCTCGCGTGCCCGTGAGAGCTCGTTCGAGGGCTCCACGGCGCGCCGGGACATCTCTGCTGCAGCTATGGCTTCGCGGCGGGACCTCTCTAGTGCTTCCGCGGCCTTGGTCTTTGATGCCTGGTTATATGTCCACCCTAAACTCCTCCTACCGGTCATGGCGGAACGACTTGACAGAAAAAACCAGTTTTGTGGGTGATGAGGAGGGGAACTGTGAAGTAATTTTCGAGTGGGTAGTTTTTATAGCCTGGTGCTAAGTGTGAACACATATTAGTTTGATAGGTGTGAACAGATTTGCAATTACTTATTGCGTTGTAGTCAGCAATGTGACGAGAAACAAGGTCAAAATTTATTGATGGCAGAAGGTTGACCGCGTGGTTGCTCGCTGTTGAGGAGGCCCCGGTGCGCTCCGCTCTGGCGTCCCTGCGCGCGCTCTGCTCGCCGTTGAGGCAAATTTACAATGGCAACGGTTAATAATTCTTAATAATTGTCTTACATATTCAGGATAATTTAAAATGCCAAATGCGGCAAGGCCTAGAACACTCACGACCTACATATGCATACAATTATAATAAAATATAAGCTAAAAGGCTGAGCTGGCGGCCTTCCGACGATGGTCTTCTCAGACTCCATGATCAGCATAGTACCCTTGCGGCTGTTCACTCCAAATGTCCTGACCCGCCTCTGCCTACGGAGCTGCTGGCACTGGGAGGCTCTTGGGGCTGCTGGGCCTCTTCCAGAACAGCTTGACAGCGTGCAATCGCGCGCATGACAACTCCGGGAAACCACTCCATTTCCATGTCTCTGGCCTGGTAGCAAATTCCATCGATCAGCTGCATCCTCAATATATCACGGTTGCGATGTTCTACTTCGTCGGGGACGTCAACACCGCCAAGGATGCTCTCGAGCCTGGCCACCACATCATCGGGATCGAGGTTGACACGGCCGCCGCGGGCAATGATGAAGCCGCATGCTGCCTTTGTCTTGACTGAATCACAGAGGTCCTCTGCCCATTCCTTGCGGGGCATCAGGCTCTCGATGAGCACTGGTGACGGTGGCTCTTCGGGTGGGTGGTCGATCATGCCGCCGAACAGCTCTGGATCTTTTGCACAGTGGTTGGCAAACTGCTCATCACACCTCCTCTGCAATATTCGATTGTGCTCCCAAGGACTGTGACGCCGATAACGCTGCCGATGGGCCATGGTGCCTGCACCGGCCGATGAAGCTCTTGCTCCCTGACCTGCTCCGGCTCGTTCTCCTCGCCGAAGATGTAACGCAGGTAGGCGTCGATGTCGAAGCTTTGGTAGTTGTCTGGCATGCTTGGAATAACTAATGGTAGATGGGTGAGGACTAGATCTTCGCAGAGTGTCGCGGCGGTGCGTTGCCACCTGGTTTATATGCAGGAAGCCGTTAGCTGGTGGCGGGAAACCGGTGAGCGAATAGGCGTGGATTTTACGATTCACCCATGTGGAGCGCGGGAAGCATTCGCTGGAGCACGGGAAGGATTCGCCGGAGCGCGGGAAGACCAAGTGGAGCACACACACAACCCGAATACCGTATCCAGTGCCACGTGTTATTTATCACAAAAGTGTTAACATAAGGAAATGTATGTGCAACTTACTAATCATCGCCCACGAGTACTCACAGACGCATCGTGTGCGATAATCCTAGCCACCGCAAGCAACTAGTTTGCATTTTCAAAGTTTTTTGTACACACAGAATCACACACGAACTAACTGTATTAACCGCCTGTGTTGTCATTTCTCGTCGGAAACAATTCATCTGAGTCGGCTGTTTGCCACGTATCACACACATCTTGTTAAGTTGAACCGTTTCTGTTGCGTTCGGTAATCGAAAACAGTTCGTCCGAGTGAACCGTATGCCCTATATCAAACACACCTTGATCTGGCTAACCATTTATGTTGCACTCCCTAATAGCAAACGGTTCATCGGAGCGAACTGTATGCCGTATATTGCACACACATTGATATGGCTGCCCGTTTATGTTGTTCTGCCTCATCACAAACAGTTCGAACGGGTTAACCGTGTGCCCTGAATCGCACACGCAACTAAAATCTGAACCGTTTTTGATGGCTCCGCCATCGCAAATGTTTTGCACCTTTTTTGACGATTTTTTACATCCCCGTTTGTGATTAATGCATCGCACACAGTTTCGTCAAACGGTCTCTGATCGTAGTGTCGCGTTAGCAGCATCCTGCAGTAGTGTAGCCCTGCCTTACGGAGCAAGTCTTCCTACGGCGGTTCACAAGCCCAGGCCTTGGGCCCTTACCAGGCCCGCCTCCTAAGAGCCGCCGTCTTCATACCTCTTCCTGGGCCTCCATGGACTTTCTTCATGTTAAACCGCCAATGGTGTAACCCGGCCCCTCCTGGGCGGGTCACACCTCAAAGTTATATCCCCAACACCGTTGGTCACTGATCCGACCGCATCCTGTCCGCCAACAGAAAAGGGAGGATGTGCATCATTTCTCCATTCAACGGCGTCGATGCAGCATGTCCCGATCTGCGATACCCGCCGTTCTCTCTGACCAAGCTCCAGCGCGGTAGGGCCTTCGCCACTTGCTCGCTACCGTAGTATGGTCAGATCCCGCCCGCCGCCGCCCTCCTAGTTACATTCCGACGACCCTCAGGTACAGGTTCCTCCAGCCTTGCTCCACTGCCCATCTTCCCATGTTGTTGCATGTGGATCTTCTTTAGTTCTTTGCTTCAAATGTATCTCGGCTGACATACTTTCCATCTTGCATTCTCGTGTTCAAACCGTTTTTGATAAACCACCATGCTGCTATCTTTCCCTTATGACATGGAATATGCTTCTTTTTGGTGGATGCTACGTGTCATCCGGCACATCCGAGCGTAGGATCAGCCGGGTCGCTAGCCACTGGATTGTCCGAACAACCTGTATTGTACGCCGTACGATCCTTCCGAGTCGGCCAATTCAATTTATTTATTAGTATTAAATCTCACTTCATAGGTGCCGGTTACGGCCTTACTGGTACTGCTTTCACATGTCCATCCCACGTGACTGATTGTAGCTAGTTATTGCAGCAATGAACAAGCGACCCAGTGAGGTGCTTCTAGTTCACCCTTCTAAGTAGGAAACATTATTTGTACAAGTCGTCCATTCCCTTAAAAAAATTAGCAAGTCTTCCATCCTTACGCAGCGTGACGAGCCGCTTCAAAGACTGGCGGCCGAGTGGCCGAGACGATGATGTCGCGAGGGTGGTCCTAATGTTGCGGGCGTAGTGTGAGGGCGCGAGCAGTTTTATGACAAGGTCTCTACCATGGCAGGCCGACTGCTTCGATGACGATGGCTATGCTACAAGGCATGCTACATCGAAAGCCCAACCACTTCAAAAATGATGCCACGATATGCTTCGACGGCCTCGGCAACAGCGTGACAACATACTTTGGCGGTGCGGTGTTGCTATGATGACAACCCGTGTGCTTGATGACGATGGCAATGCTACAAGGTGTGCTGCGTCAAAAGCCTAACCATTTAAAAAATGTTGTGATGACATGCTTTGACGGCGTGACAACGTGCTTCGGCGGCGCGACCATGCTATGATGACAGCCCAGTTGATTCGATGATGTCGCGACGATGCTATGACGAAAACATTGTTGCTTCGATGATGGTTCGACGATGTGCTTCGATAGCCGCGGGAATGATGCAATGAACCGTGTCGACAGGGTGCTTCGACAACTATGACAATGCTAGAACCAGGACGACGACGTGCTTCAAATGGTCAGGGTGATGCTGCGATGGCGTGCTTTGATGACCATTGCGAAGCTTCGACGAAGGTCCGACTGCTTCGATGATGCTGTGATGGCGTGTGTCCCGGTCATGCCAGTGCTGCAACGATGGCACGACTGTTTCGACGATGCTATGATGGTTACCAGGCTGGTGCGATGCTATATATATGCTTCAATGGCCGCCGTGGCGGAGGCATCAAGAACACTACTCTAAGCATTGCTATATCCAAGCCATCGTGAATATGAGAATGCTACTATCAATTCCAACAATTACCCATAATTAACATCAAGAATATGGTGATCTGGAATCCTCTTTTGGTGCTTGCTATGTGCTTTCTCTTGATATTATTTGTAGCATCATGTATGTGTGTAGCTATGTGGTTTAGGGTCTACGAATGAAGTGTAAGTAAAAATAGAGCCGTTGAAAAGTCATTGGACCACTTAGGTTCAGGCCTGCGACAAGATACTACCACCGCTACTCGGTCAGATAGCTAGGCTAACTTCATGTGGGGCATAGGGAGGAAGACCCTCTGTACCAGAGCGGTCAGACGGCATCAGAGGCGGCTGATGAAGCCAAGAAATCATCCGACTGATTTCAAACGTTTTCCCTTCTTTTTTGTTGGCCCATGTGTCTTCAACTCCTGTTATTGGGAAGCAATTGTTTCCTTTCTACCTCTTTTTGCAAACAGAGCTATCCATTTCACCTTGTTGCTATTGCGACCTTTTGGTGAACTTCACAAATCACTTTTTTCTTAGGAGTGTTTTGTGCAGTTCCGCCAAAAATGTCACACGAGCAACGTTTTTACATTTTTGTGGGACTGCAGAAAGGGAGATTGGTTTTGCTATCCTCCTCATCCAACTCTGTGCCTAATCTTCTCCAACAAGTAGTTAGTCCTAAAGAGAGATCGTAGAGGTGATCGGCTTATATTTGTGTGTGTTATGTTTCATCATCTAGTTCCACTATTATTGTAATCACACTGACTGAATATCTTTGCAAACAGGGATGATCAGCTCGATTTTAGTGGAACTGCACAAAATGATCGGATTGTGATGTCCTCCATACACCTATTTCTTGGCTACAAAGCTGCCTGAAACTAGCTGCAAACCAATGAACACTGTACCCAGGAAATGGAGCCATGCCTACAAACAACATCCATCAATTATATATTTTTCTTTATTAGTACACCTTCTCACAACTTTGTCTTCAGTTGTGATGTGAATACTGGCGCTGATCTGCGAACCATTGAGATGCATTAGCAGCCATGGTAGTTTCATTTGTATTTGATGGAATGTTGTAACGAGACAATCTTGAGGCAAGAGGACACATGAATCCTAAGTTGAAACCTTTTTTTCTGTGGGAACCAAACTTGAAACCTTCATAGCATTACAGTAAAATTTCATTATGCTGGAAAATCATGCGTACATATAAACAAATCCTGAAAGATTGATAGCAATGCCAGAAACAATTCAAGTTCATTTCTCCGACATCTGGGACATCCTTCATCCGGCTCCACCTTCGCCACAGTAATATTGAGTGCACAACTGCAAGCGAGATTCACCCGGTCATTGCGCCGCAGTAATAATGACTAGTGAGCAGTCAAATCACAGAGCCCCACCTTCGCCATAGTAAGTTGCTCGGACGAAGCAACCATCATTTATCTCTTCGCTGAATCCGCTGGGACTCCAATATTCCCAGAGTAATAAGTTGCTCGGGCGAAGCAACCATCACTTCACCTTTCCCACAGTAAGTACTACCTCCTTTTTTTATTCTAGAAACCACCACACATGAATATTGGACGGTAGCAGCATAGCAAAGTGTACTAGCACTACTCAATTCAAAAATCAAAACCAACCAATGAACTACTAGATGGTGAGCATTTGCTAGTATCACACTACTGCAGGATGGTCCAAACACGACAGTTGAATCAGAGACCCTTCGATGAAACTGTGTGCGATGCATCAATCACAAACGGTGATGTAATCAAACCGTCCAAAAAGATGCAAAACGTTTGCGATGGCAGCGACATCAAACACGATTCATATTAGATTTGCGTGTGTGATGAGTGGCAAACGGTCAATCCAGAAGAACTGTTTGCGATGATGTAGAACAACAGAAACGGGCAGCCAGATGAGGGTGTGTGCGATATCCGGCATACAGTTCCCTAGGATGAATTGTGTGTGATTAGGCAACACAATGTGTCGTGGGAAACCATGGCCACCTATGGGACCAAGGGCCCCCTTGCTGGTTTGGCATGGGGGATGTCGCATTGCACAAAGAGCAGACGAGTGTGGGACAGCGCGACAACGATCAGACAGGCAATTTTACCCAGGTTTGGGCCGCTGTGAGGTGTAAAACCCTACTCCTGCTTTGGTGGACTGATGGTGGAAAGACTGGTGGTGAGGCGTAGTACATTGCCCTGCAGGGGTTGCCTCAGGGTGACAGTGGCTACACGCGTATGGGTGTGTGTTGTCCAACCTTCTAACCCTTTCTACGGTTGCCATGGGCCTCCTTTTATAGATTAAGGGGTCACCACAATGGCAAAACAGTCATTATGGAATGATAAGATAGCAAACTGTGCTATCATACCTAACTCTGCAGGCTGTCAGGGTGCATTAAATGCATCGCTGAACGTCACATTGTTGCTTGCCCCGCAAGCCTTGCTGGGCTCATCTTGCCAGCTCCACCCCTGCTCGCTTGACACGTCGCAGGACGGGTGTCATCTATAGGTATTTCCTATAGAGAGAGACCGCCATGTGGCGAATGGCTGCCACCCAGTTACTTTGCGGCTTGACACCGCACTGATTGACAACGTGGGTCGTGGCGGAGTGGTTGGGTGAGGTGGTTTTGCCTCCATGAGCCCCGGCAGGCCCTGCCAGGACGCGTTGGACATCTTCTTCCGGGGAAGACCCCGCCCTTATTGAGCTCATCTGCCCGGCAAGGAAGGCCCTTCTCCTGAGGGTGTCTTGTTTCTCTGGCTCGACTTTGGTCCTCTTGATCTGCATGTGGATCCTTCAAAGCTCTTGGTCTCTTGTGTTCCGGCTTGGCTTTGGCTTGTCCGTGCACGAGTCAGGGGAAAATATATACCCCTGTCTGTTTTCCCCAACATAAGCCCTCGGGCCTGAGCCACACGTGTCGCATGGCACATTGGGTTAGGCCCCAAATAGTGCGCGGACACGTGGCAAGAGAGGGCTTCGCACGCCGGTTTGCCACGGCGACTAGTCAATCCAACATCCACTTCGCGCAATTACTGTGCGTCGTGGGTCATGGGATTGTTGCAGTTAAGTTAAAATGGTAAACTTTCTGAAGTGTCGCGCCTCCGTTCCGCACCCCCCTTAAAATCAGGGAAAAGAGAAGTGGCACGGTTCACCTGTTGCTCGCCTCGCTCCCCCATCATCTTCTTCCGCAAGCTACACGACGGTTCCCCATTCCTCTCTCCCGTCCGCCGCCGCCCTTTCCACTCAATCCTTTCTCCTTCCGCATCGCCGCCGCGGAAATGGGGAAGAAACCCACATATAAGGGAAAGCAGATGGCTGCTGCGAAGGAAGTTGCCGTCGAGGGAAGCAAGAGGGCGGCGGAGCTAAACAAGAAGCGGAGGGGAGACGCCGTCTTCATCCCGTCGACCTTGAGCGGTCTAGTCCTTCAGGCGAGGTATGGGTATTTGTGGGGGAGGCCCATTCCAAAAGGGCATGGAGCGCCCAAAGTTTTTGCGGTGGGGAAGGAAGATCCACCGGACTCATATCGATTCTTCTGTGCTTACTTAATCTGTGGCCTCTGTCCCCCTTCTCCAAATTCTTTGAGGGGATGATGACCATCTACGGATTCCACCTCCTTGATTTCATGCCAAATGCAATGGCGACCATGGCCATTTTCGCGCATTTGCGCGAGAATTTTGTCGGAGTCAAACCAAATGTGGATCTGTTCCGGCATTATTTCGTTCCGCAGGTGGCGAACAAGGGCCACCGCTCCGAAAACATTAGCTGGATGCCGCAGGTGGCGAGGAAGCTCTGGTACTATATCACTAGGAACCAGCGCGAGAGGTGGGATGAGTGGAGAGGGGATTGGTACTGGGTTCAAGATGAGGAAGCTCCTGAGTTTTGTGAAGCACGAAAGGAATGCGTTGAGCTTGGCAAGGAATGGAGACCTAAAGGCCTTACTGAAGATAGGCTGCGCCCGACAATCAACAAGATTACCCGTTAGAAGCCTGTCGGGCTAACCATTGAGCATGTGGGGGCAGATTTTCTTCTCCGCCGCTGCAGGAGAGGGATAGACCCGCCTGGCTATATGGGGATGCTGCTGATAGAATGAGGTTGCTCCCAGGATTGGCCAACAACTTGTCAGTTTATGGTCATGGCTGGTTGTGCGACCAATTGTTCGGTTGCTTCGAACTGTTCAAGCTCCCGGCAGCTGTTATCCCTCTGAACATCAATTCAGCCTGGGACCAGATACTGAAATGGACGCCAGATTGCAATGCCCATGGGGTGGCGGGAGATTGGCGACTGCCCTCTCTTGATGAAGAGCTCTAGTGGTCGAACACCCTGGTGGAGAAGGCCAGGGCTGAGACTGGAATGTACAAACACACCTCCTCAGTGGAGGTGGCGTATATCTTGAGGAGGGTCGAGGAGAAAAAGGCTGCCCGCCATGCCGAGATGGCAAGGGCCACGAAGGCCGGCAAGGGCAAGGGAAAAGCTGAGGACGAGAGCTCCTCCCATGGTGGCGGCAAAGTGCAAGCCACGGAAGGAGCTGCCGGGTAAGAGCTTGCCGGGGATAACCTTGCCGGGTTAGAGGCCCTAGCCACGGCAGCAACGAAGCTTCAGGAGGAGGAGGATGTCGGCGAGGTGGCGGAACTCGAGGAGGAGTGGCTTGCGGCTGGGCCTCAAGCCCCCGAGCCGGTCCCAGACCAGCGCACCCATAGGCGCGCTGCCAACCGAGGGGCGGCAGTCCTCAATCCAGCGCCAGCCGCCAAGAGGGTGAAGCAGACCACTACCAAGGTCACCAAGGCTGAGGTGGCGTGTCGCCAATTTCCTTGCCTTGCTCGGACCAAGGCTTCCTCTGTCAAGCAATCGGCAGACGTGGAAGTGGATTCCAGCTCCCACTCCGGCTCGAGCTCCTCACAGATCTCGTCTTCCTCGGAGCCCCCGGTGCCACGCCGGGCACCGAAGCTGCCGGGGAGTTCTGCCCCTCCACCTCCAAAGAGAGGAAGGGAGTCCTCGCCTCCCATTGAGTTCAACTTGAACTCAATTCTTATTGAAGAATTGTAAGGAAGATTTTCCCTTCCCTTCGCAAGCATCTTCGATATGTTTGATTACCTTCACTGACTAACCTTTCGTTTTGCTGTTGCCGGCAGGGAAGTGGAGGAGGACGCGGAAGCCCTCATTTACCGCCCACAGAAAAAGCTCCGCCACCTTGGGATGTTGAGGGGCGCGGAGAGCTCAACCTTGGCGGGGGGTGATGCAGAGGACTCCGCACCGAGCCCCCAGTCCAGCCCTCGGCCCAGGAGTGGGGACTTGGCCCCATCCGCCGAAGGCGACGGGCATGGCCTCCCTGTTCCCTCGGACGGAGGGGGAGGTGAGACGATGCAAGGCGAGCTCCTCCCAGAGGGGCATGCTTCCCCCGCCACTCGAGCCGAAAGGTCCCCCACGGAACCCTCCGTGGATGAAGTCATGCAGAAGGCTGCCTTGACTACCACGACACAGGGGCAAAGTTCATGGCCCGGCAACAGACGTTGCCGGGGAAACTGAGGCTCCCGCCCGGCAGACTTCTCCAGGTACTCCACCTATTTCCTTTTTTCTTTCTTGCTCTGATTGCTTCTCCTAATTTCCCCATTTAAAACTTCCGTTTCTTCACTGTTCGCCGGCCTTTTCATGTGCAGCCCGTCAAGCCGAGGAGCCAGAGCTACTGGAGGTGGTGGCTGATATAGGAAGGGCTGCCGCAGATGAGGCCGTAGAGATTGCTGCTACTAAGGGACATGACGTTGCTCCCGGGAACTCCGAGGATCCTTTGGCGGTGGTAGAGCATTCCTCGGAGAATGCCCTGGAGGAGGAAGTGGTTGTCTAGGTGTAAATTCCCCTCCAAACCATGGGCCCACTCCCCTCCTCTGGGACCATTGCTGAGATCCCGCCACCCTCCTCAAACACATTGGCCATGGTGTTGTTGCCGCCAAGCATTATTAGGGAGCCCCCGGCATGTCTCTGATAATGGGCGCGGAGCTCGATGAAGAGCTTTGACGTCTCCTGGCACCGCTTTATTAGGGAGCTGGAGAGGCCGATGACTCAAACGTCATCGCAATGGACATGTCCTTCATCAAATCCATGGCGACAGGCGAGAAGGAGATGCAGGTCCGGCACAACCAGAAGTGGTAGGCGCTCAAGGAGCGGTGCAAGTCTGCTGGCAAGGTGGATCAGAAGTTGAAGGATAAATGCCTAGAGTTGCGTGAGTGGCACGACAAGCAGTTCAAGGTGCTCATGAGGCTGCAAGAGATGCTCCTGATGATGAGGAAAGATGTCATGGCCTGTGAGGCGTGCCTGGCAGACCGCAAGGCATCCCTGGACGCTAGAGAACAAGAGATCTCCCTCCGTGAGGAGAAGCTGAAGCCACTCTCCATGCCAAGGACGATGATTTGGAGACTCTTGTGTGCCAGTGTACCAAGGAACTGGAAGACAAGCATGGAGCTGCCCAGGATGCCCTTGCTGCTGACTCTGCCACTCAATTGAAGAAGCTTACCGATGACCTGACTGTCGTGTCCACTGCCAAGACTGACCTCAACCAGCAGGTGGCTAAGCTGACGGAAGATCTTGCAGGGAGTGCCATGGAGGTGAAGGCACTCAAAGAAGAAGCACGGAAGGCAGACATCTTCTTGGCTGACGTGCAGTCGTAGCTCTCCTCCAAGACCTAGAGCCTTGATACTGCCAACGGCACCATCACAGACATGAAGGCCCGGATCGACTCATTGGAAAGCGCGGCAGAGTTCCTTGAGTCCCGCCAACAGCTGTTGTCCAAGGATCTGGACACCGCCAAGCGTCTACTGCAGGATGCAGAGGAGAAGCAGAAGAATCATCCCGAGTAGGTCGACCTCTGGATCAAGAGCCTGATCGATATCGCTGAGCATCTTGGTGCCCAGGCTGTGGTAATGGGTATGGATGGCCCAACTTTCTTGGTCAACAAACACGAGGTTCCAAGCGCCAAGCTAGGAGTCTTCTTCGACAAGCTGATCAAGAAGCTGAAGGTGCATGAGGAGGGGAGGGCCGAGCGTTTTGCGACCGAGTCCCGGAAGCTTGCCCACGACGCCCTCTTCATGGTCTTGAGCAATATTACCTGCCGCCATCCAGACCTCGACCTTGACGACGGATTCAAGAATCCGCCAGCGGGCGCCGATGCCGCAGCTGCCAAGGAGAAAGCCACTCCCCGGGCCGCCAGGGTCCTTCACGTCTAAACGGCTTCATCTACTTATCAGACCAAGTATCAGGCCGCTGTCATTCCTGCGTTGCCCTGTAATGAAACATGATGCACACTTCGTGTTTGCGTGGAACTGATATTCTCTGTTGAATCTTAAATGCGTGTTTATCCCTTTGAGCTCTATATGTCTGTGTTCATATGATCAATCCCTATGTCTGCTCTGGATGTCTGCCGGTATCATATTGTCGCGATTATCGTAAGGGTCTGGCCCTTAAAAGTCATCTTGGCATGGATGTGTCCCGACAAGTTTTTCCTAGGTAGCTCTCGACGCAGCCTCTTGACCTGCGAGCATGGCTTGGGAAAGGACAATGGTGCGATCAAAGAAACTAGCCAAGGTTCCATCACATGACAGTTTTCACGATACGAACACTCACTGAAATTAAGGGATAAACAAATGCAAAATTTGAAATGTATCAACAAGAAGCGATAATGTAGACTTAGCTTTCATCTTAAGCTCCTTTCTCTTCTGCCGGGCCGCGCGCGCTTGGCGTGCTCATGACGCCCGGAGGAGCGGAAGCCAATTGGGCAGTTCTTTTGTTCTCGGCAGGGACCAGCACGCGTCTTGTGCGGCTGGCGGGCATCAGGGCACGGTGCCGGGCTCTCCCGGTCTCCCCCTTCCCCCTCCTTTCTTTGAAACAGCTGGGCATTGTGGCACAGTGCCAGGCTCTCCAGGTAGGGCCAATATGGCTCGATTGCTGGTGAAGGGAGGGATCGGAAGAGAGAGATCTCGCGCCCGCGCGGCCCACCTCCTTTTCCCGAACGACACCTTAACGGTGGGCACACCGCCTTGGTCGTCGAGAGGAGCATATCGCCAACAGCGGCGATCCTTGTCATAGCCGTGGCTACGGTGAGGCGTGGAGTCGAACTATGTGGTGCGGGGATGGCCTCGCTTAGTTTCCGTATCTCTGTGGGCGCCGCAAATGCCAGAGGCTTCGAGCGGGCTACCACGGATAGAGCACGCCGCTCACGCTTTCAGATTCGCGCAAGCGATCCCCCCTACCTGGCGCGCCAAAGATGTCGTGGGAAAACACGGCCACCTATTGGACCAAGGGTCCCTTGCTGGTTCGGCAGGGGGGATGCCGCGTTGCAGAAAGAGCAGACGAGCGTGGGACAGCGCGGCAACGATCACATATGCAATTTTACCCAGGTTCGGGCCGCCGTGAGGCATAAATCTCTACTCCTGCTTTGGTGGATTGATGGTGGAAAAACTGGTGGTGAGGCGTAGTATACTGCCCAGCAAGGGTTGCCTCATGGCGACAGTGGCTGCGCGTGTATGGGTGTGTGTTGTCCAACCTTCTAACCCTTTCTACGGTTGCCATGTGCCTCCTTTTAAAGATTAAGGGGTCACCACAATGGCAAAACAGTCGTTATGGACTAATAAGATAGCAAACAGTGCTATCATACCTAACTCTGCAGGTTGACATGGTGCATTAAATGCGCCGCTCAACGTCACATTGTTGCTTGCCCGGCAAGCCTTGCCGGGCTCGTCTTGCTAGCTCCACGCCTGCTCGCTTGACACGTCACAGGACGGGTATCATCTGTAGGTATTTCCTGTAAAGAGAGACCGGCATGTGGCGAATGGCTGCCACCCAGTTACTTTGCAGCTTGACACCGCACTGATTAACGACGTGTGTCGTGGTGGAGTGGTTGGGTGAGGTGGGTTTGCCTCCGTGAGCCCCGACAGGCCCTGCCAGGACGTCTTGGATGTCTTCTTTCGGGGTGACCCCGTCCTTGTCGAGCTCGTCTGCCGGTGATACGTCTCCAACGTATCTACTTCTCCAAGCACTTTTGCCCTTGTTTTGGACTCTAACTTGCATGATTTGAATGGAACTAACCTGGAATGACGTTGTTTTCAGCAGACTTGCCATGGTGTTATTTTCGTGCAGAAATAAAAGTTCTCGGAATGACCTGAAAATCCACGGAGACACGTTTTCGGATTAATAAAAAATACTGGCGAAAGAATCAGCATCAGGGGGCCCACACCCTGTCCACGAGGGTGCAGGGCGCGCCCACCCCCCTGGGGCGCGCCCCTGCCTCGTGGGCCCCTTGGGACTCCACCGGCCTCAACCCCAACTCCATATATTCACGTTCGGGGAGAAAAAAAATCAGAGAGAAGGATTTATCGCGTTTTACGATACGAAGCCGCCGCCAAGCCCTAATCTCTATCGGGAGGGCTGATCTGGAGTCCGTTCGGGGCTCCAGAGAGGGGAATCAGTCGCCGTCTTCATCATCAACCATCCTCCATCACCAATTTCATGATGCTCACCGCCGTGCGTGAGTAATTCCATCATAGGCTTGCTGGACAGTGATGGGTTGGATGAGATTTATCATGTAATCAAGTTAGTTTCGTTAGGGTTTGATCCCTAGTATCCATTATGTTCTAAGATTGATGTTGGTATGACTTTGCTATGTTTAATGCTTGTCACTAGGGCCCGAGTGCCATGATTTCAGATCTGAACCTATTATGTTTTCATGAATATATGTGAGTTCTTAATCCTATCTTGCAAGTCAATAGTCACCTACTATGTGTTATGGTCCGGCAACCCTGAAGTGACAATAATCGGGAGCACTCCCGGTGATGACCGTAGTTTGAGGAGTTCATGTATTCACTAAGTGTTAATGCTTTGGTCCGGTACTCAATTAAAAGGAGGCCTTAATATCCCTTAGTTTCCAATAGGACCCCGCTGCCACGGGAGGGTAGGACAAAAGATGTCATACAAGTTCTTTTCCATAAGCACGTATGACTATATTCGGAATACATGCCTACATTACATTGATGAACTGGAGCTAGTTCTGTGTCACCCTATGTTATAATTGTTGCATGAGGAATCGCATCCGACATAATTATCCATCATTGATCCATTGCCTACGAGCTTTTCACATATTGATATTTTCTTAGTTACTTTTCCGTTGCCACTGTTACGATTACTACAAAAAGTGCTATTGTTACTTTTGCCACTGTTACCGTTACTTCCATACTACTTTGCTACTAAATATTTTGCTGCACATATTAAGTCTTTTAGGTGTGGTTGAATTGGCAACTCAACAGCTAATACTTGAGAATATTCTTTGGCTCCCCTTGTGTCGAATCAATAAATTTGGGTTGAATACTCTACCCTCGAAAACTGTTGCGATCCCCTATACTTGTGGGTTATCAAGACTATTTTCTGGCGCCGTTGCCGGGGAGCATAGATCTATTCTTTGAGTCACTTGGGAGATCTGCTGATCACTATGAGGAACTTGAAAGATGAAAGAACCAAGATTTATCCCTCAACTACGAGGGGAGGTAAGGAACTGCCATCTAGCTCTGCACTTGATTCACCTTCTGTTTTGAGTAAACTTGCGACACCTACTCCTGCTATTGATTCTGATATGTCGCATGTTATTGATGATGCCACTTGTGCTATGCATGATGCTTATGATGAAACTACTTCTATGCTTGATAATACTGTGCCATTAGGTGAATTTCTTGATGAACAACTTGCTAGGGTTAGAGATAATGAAATTATTGAAACAGATAATATTGATGAAAGTGATGATGAAGATTCTCCCCTAGATATGAATTGCATGATGTGCCTGAGGGTTATGTTATGGATGAAGAAACTGCTTGAGACTTTTTTGCTTGCAAAGATAGATATGATCTTAAGAAACTGTTACCTAAGCTCAAGGAAAAGTCTTTGAATGCTAGAATGAAATATGTCCCTGCTTTTGCTACTTCACCTATCTGTATTTCCGATAAGGATTATGATTTCTCTGTCGATCCTGAGTTAATTACTTTGGTTGAATCTGATCCTTTTTGTGGCTATGAATCTGAAACTGTTGTGGCACATCTTACTAAACTGAATGATATAGCCACCCTATTCACTCATGAGGAAAAAATTTGTTACTACTAAATCCTTAAGTTATTTCCGTTTTCATTAAAGGGTGATGCTAAAACATGGTTTAATCCTCTTGCTCCTGGTTGTGTGCGTAGTCCCCAGGATATGATTTATTACTTCTCTCCTAAATATTTCCCCGCTCATAAAAAACAAGCTGCCTTAAGGGAAATATAAAAAATTTGTGCAAATTGAAGAAGAGAGTCTCCCACAAGCTTGGGGGAGGCTTCTCCGATTACTTAATGCTTTGCCTGATCATCCTCTCAAGAAAAATGAAATACTTGATATCTCTTATAATGGACTAAGCGATGCTTCCAGAGACCACCTGGATAGTTGTGCTGGTTGTGTTTTCAGGGAAAGAACTGTTGAGCAAGCTCAATTGCTATTGAATAATATATTGAGTAATGATAATGATTGGACACTTCCTGAACCAACTCCTAAGCCAACTCCAAAGAAAAGGGATATTCTATTTCTCAGCCCTGAAGATATGCAAGAGGCAAAGAAATCTATGAAAGAACAAGTGCTTAAAGCTCAAGATGATTTGCTCAATGAATTTAAATAATAATAAAAATGATAATGTTGTTAGAGTTGTGACTAGAGGGGGTACAATGACTTAGGAACCTCTGTATCCTGAGGGCCACCCTAAGAGAGTTGAGCAAGATTCTCACAGAACTAATGTTGATACACCAAGTCCTTCTAAGAAGAAGAAAAAGAAAAATGATAGGACTTTGCATGCTTCTAGTGAACCTGTTGTTGACACACCTGAGAATCCCAATGATATTTCTATTTCTGATGCTGAAACACAATCTGGTAATGAACATGAACCTAGTGATAATGTTAATGATGATGTTCATGTTGATGCTCAACCTAGCAATAACAATTATGTAGAGATTGATCCTGGTGTTGATCTTGATAACCCACAATCAAAGAATCAACGTTATGATAAGAGAGACTTCGTTGCTAGGAAGCACTGTAAGGAAAGAGAACCATGGGTTCAGAAACCCATGGCTTTTCCTCCTAAACCATCCAAGAAAAAGGATGATGACGATTTTGAGCGCTTTGCTGAAATGATTAAACCTATGTTTTTGCGTATGCGTTTGATTGATATGCTTAAAATGAATCCTTATGCTAAGTATATGAAAGATATTGTTACAAATAAAAGAAAAATACCGGAAGCTGAAATTTCCACCATGCTTGCCAATTATACTTTTAAAGGTGGAATACCAAAGAAACTAGGAGACCCAGGAGTACCAACTATACCATGCTCCATTAAAAGAAACTATGTTAAAACTGCTTTATGGGATCTTTGATCCGGTGTTAGTGTTATGCCTCTCTCTTTATATGGTAGACTTGATTTGAATAAGTTGACACCTACTGAAATATCTTTGCAAATGGCCGATAAATCAACTGCTATACATATCGGTATTTGTGAGGATGTGCCTGTTGTGGTTGCAAACATTACTATTTTAATGAACTTTGTTATTCTTGATATTCCCGAGGATGATAATATATCGATTATCCTTGGTAGACCCTTTTTGAATACCGTAGGGGCTGTTATTGATTGCAACAAAGGCAACATCACTTTTCATGTTAATGGTAATGAGCATACGGTACATTTTCCGAGGAAACAACCTCAAGTCCACAGTATCAATTCTATTGGAAAAACTTCAATGATTATTATTGGAGGTTTTGAATTTCCTCTTCCTACTGTCAAGAAGAAATATGATATTCTTATTGCTGGGGACATGCATATCCCCGTTGAGGTAACCTAGTGTTATTCGAAAATTCTCCGGTTTCATGCGATTCGGAAAGAGTTTGTTAACAAGACTTGATCAACCTTGTTAGTGGATTCCCTTTGATGAGCATGAGAGGGGTAAAGTTAGAAAGAACAACTCTGTGTAACGTCCTTTTACTTTCTGTTATTTAGACTAAATAAAGCAAAAATAGTATTTTCTGTCTATTTTCTGAATTATCCTTGCAATAAAAAATACCCCGAAAATAAAAGTTGTCCAAATGCCCTGAAAATGAAATATGATGTTTTGTAAAATATTTAAGAATACCTGGCACTGAGAACACACCAGGGGACCCACCATTTGGCCATGAGGGTGTAGGGCGCGCCCACCCCCTGGGGCACGCCCCCTACCTCATGGGCCCCACGTGGACTCCCTCCACTTATTCCTGCACCACTGACTTCGTCTTCCTCTAGAAAAATCCTCCCATAGCTCAAACCCGTGTTCTAGCTCATCTGGCTGTGATTTTCGATCTCTTTGCTCAAAGCTCCATTCACAAGACTGTTTGGGGAGATTGTTCTCTGGTATGTGACTCCTCCAATGGTCCAATTAGTTTTTGTTCTAGTGCTTTATTTATTGCAAATTTTTGCTGCTAAGGTGACCCTGTTCTTGAGCTTGCATGTCAAATTTATATGGTCAAAAGTAGTTCCAATGCATGATATAGCCTCTAGGCACTTGTGGGAGTAGTTGCTATCAATCTTGTTGAGTTTGGTTCACTTTTATTTTGAGTCACCAAAAATTTCAGAAATTTTTCAGAGGAAGAAAAATGTTCAGGAAAATGTACCAAGGTGGTTCCTCAAGGAAGCAAGGACCGAGGCTCGCGATACGTGAGCCGGATGATGAACCACTGAGGGAAGCTCAAGTGCGGCCTTGTGAATGGCCGTCAGAGGAGTTTATGGTCCAAGCAGGCATCAAGGATGAATTTGACGCGTATGTGCGTAACGCTGTTCTTGAGGGCTTCATGTCAGATAAGTGCCCACAATACTACTACCTAACTGATTCCTTTGTGAGAAGGTTTAAATTTACATCCTCGCGCAATTCTCATATTGTTTTATTTGATCTTTATGATAAATCATATACCATGGACCTAGAAGATTTTAATACTGCTTGTGAACTCCCGCAGTGGGGCAATGTTAGCAAACCTCACAAATCTGAATATAAAGACTTTCTTGCTAGTATCACTGTGGGGGAATCTAGAGAAATCACACAAGCTACCATAGGGAGCATTCATTTTCCTTCCATACATTATTTTGCTCTGTTCATATGTAGAGGCATTAACGGTAAAGATGAGGCTTGTCACATGTGCGTTCTAGATCTTAGTGTCCTCAAGAGTGTGGTATTAGGTGATAAACAATATAACTTGGGGGCCATTGTTGCATCTTAACGGTACAAGTGGAGATTTGTTTGGTGGAATTTATGCGACTCGTGTAGCTAATTATCTTGATGTACCTATACATGAAAATGATATGGAGTTACCTCCTGCTTATCTAGATTATAATGTTATGAACCATCAGTTTGTTGAGAGGAATGAACAGTTCCTCTAGTACCGACTAATCTTTGACAGACGTCGCACTGTCCATGTTGCTCTCCCTGCTCCTACTTTCTTTGACTTTCAGACAAAAAGGAGATATGTTATAACCAGGGAGGAGGCGAACGAGTATGAAAGGAGGACGGAGGCAGCTCGCCTCCAAGCTGTAGCTCGTTAGGCAGTAGTCGCTGCATCTCAATACGACCCCATATACAACTTTGGATATCCGTCAGGCCAGTAGTGGCCATAGGCCAACTTAGGCCAAAAGCCTAAGCTTGGGGGAGTACGTATCTCTCACCGACACTAAATTCATGTTCACACACTCATGCCAGTTGTCGGTGCTCATACTTTTTCATTGTACTATCCATGCTAGTTTATTTTCTTTTCTAAGCCTTCTTCTTGTGTGTCTAAAAAACCTTAAGAAAAACCAAAAAAATTAGTTGTAGCTTTTAGCTAGTTTACTTTTCATGCCTGTAGTAGTAGTAATTAAAAGAAAACCCAAAAAGATTTCTCGTTCTTCTTTTGCTTGTTGGGATCTTTCCCGTGTAAATAGTATTTCTTTTCATTTCTTTGGGGGTCGAGAGGAGAAGACCATGATGAAAATGTTGAGTGGCTCTCATATGCATTATTATTGATTTAACCAAGAGCCCATATTACCTTGTCTTCTCCCTTGTATTTAATGCTTGCAGATTCCAGCTTAGTCCAATGCACGTGCACTATTATTATTATCCACACCGTTCGGTCATGCAAGTGAAAGGCAATAATGACGATATATGATGGACTGATTGAGATGAGAGAAGCTGGTATGAACTCGACCTATCTTGTTTTTGTAAATATGATTAGTTCATCGTTCTTGATTCAGCCTATTATGAATGAAACATGTTTGCAATGACAATTAGAGATTATAGTTGCTCATGCCATGCTTAATTTGTTAGGAGTTATAATGGTTTACCTTGCCTGCCAACATGCTATTAAAATGGTTGTGATGTGGTATGATAGGGTGGTATCCTCCTTTGAACGATTCAAGTGGCTTGACTTGGCACATGTTCCCGCATGTAGTTGAAACAAAATCAACATAGCCTCCATGATATTTATGTTCATGGTGATTTATATCCTACTCATGCTTGCACTCATTGTTGATTAATTTTAATGCATGTTCATGACTGTTGTCGCTCTCTAGTTGGCCGCTTCCCAGTCTTTTTCTAGCCTTCACTTGTACTAAGCGGGAATACTGCTTGTGCATCCACTTCCATAAACCCCAAAGTTATTCCATATGAGTCCACCATACCTTCCTATATGCGGTATTTACCTTCCGTTCCAAGTAAATTTGTGTGTGCCAAACTCTAAACCTTCAAATGAAATTATGTTTTGTATGCTCTAATAGCTCATTTATCAACTAGGGTTGTCTATATCTTCCATTCTAGGTGGGTTATTCTCATGATGAATGGAGTCCGCTCATCATTCACGAGAAAATGGCCGGTAACCGGGATGCCCAGTCCCATGCTCAAATCAAAATAATTGCAAACAAAACTCCCCCAGGATTGTTGTTAGTTGGAGGCACTCGTTGTTTCGGGCAAGGCATGGATTGATGATTGTTGGTGCTGGGGGAGTATAAACTTTACCATTCTGTTTGGGAACCACCTATAATGTGTGTAGCATGGAAGATATCGAGATCTCTTGGTTGTTATGTTGATAATGAAAGTATGCCACTCAAAATATTATTCAATCTCTGTTTCAAAACTCGAGCTCTCGCACCTCTGCAAATCCCTGCTTCCCTCTGTGAAGGGCCTATCTATTTACTTTTATGTTGAGTCATCATCCTCTTATTAAAAAGCACTAGTTGTAGAGCACCGCTGTCATTCGCATGCATTGCTATTAATTTACATTGAGTATGACTGTGACTGGATCTCTTTTACCATGAATTACAATGTCTAGTCAGTCCTTGATCTTCAGGGGTGCTCTGCATTTATGTTTTGCGGTCTCAGGAAGGGCTAGGGAGATACCATCTTGTTATATCATGTTATGATTGTTTTGAGAAAGTGTTGTCATCCGAGGTTTATTATTATTGCTCGCTAGTTGATTATGCCATTGATATGAGTAAACATGAGACCTAAATGTTATTGTGAATGTGGTTAGTTCATAATCTTTGCTGAAAACTTGAATGCTGGCTTTACACATTTGCAACAACAAGATCAAACAGAGTTTGTAAAAGTTTTTCTTTATCACTTTCAGTTTGTCAACTGAATTGCTCGAGGACAAGCAAATGTTTAAGCTTGGGGGAGTTGATACGTCTCCAACGTATCTACTTTTCCAAACACTTTTGCCCTTGTTTTGGACTCTAACTTGCATGATTTGAATGGAACTAACCTGGACTGATGCTGTTTTCAGTAGAACTGCCATGGTGTTATTTTTGTGCAGAAATAAAAAATCTCGGAATGACCTAAAAATCCATGGAGACACGTTTTGGAATTAATAAAAAATACTGGCGAAAGAATCAGCATCAGGGGGCCCACACCCTGTCCACGAGGGTGCAGGGCGCGCCCCCCTGCCTCGTGGCCCCCCGGGACTCCACCGACCTCAACCCCAACTCCATATATTCACGTTCGGGGAGAAAAAAATTAGAGAGAAGGATTCATCGCGTTTTACGATACGGAGCCACCGTCGAGCCCTAATCTCTCTCGGGAGGACTGATTTGGAGTCCGTTCAGGGCTCCGGAGAGGGGAATCCATCGTTTTCGTCATCATCAACAATCCTCCATCACCAATTTCATGATGCCTACCCCCGTATGTGAGTAATTCCATCGTAGGCTTGCTGGACGGTGATGGGTTGGATGAGATTGATCATGTAATCAAGTTAGTTTTGTTAGGGTTTGATCCCTAGTATCCATTATGTTCTAAGATTGATGTTGCTATGACTTTGCTATGCTTAATGCTTGTCACTAGGGCCCGAGTGCCATGATTTCAGATCTGAGCCTATTATGTTTTCATGAATATACGTGAGTTCTTAATCCTATCTTGCAAGTTAATAGTCACCTACTATGTGTTATGATCCGGCAACCCCAAAGTGACAATAATCGGGACCACTCCTGGTGATGACCGTAGTTTGAGGAGTTCATGTATTCACTAAGTGTTAATGCTTTGGTTCGGTACTCTATTAAAAGGAGGCCTTAATATTCCTTAGTTTCCAATAGGACCCCGCTGCCACGGGAGGGTAGGACAAAAGATGTCATACAAGTTCTTTTCCATAAGCCCGTATGACTTTATTCGGAATACATGCCTACATTACATTGATGAACTGGAGCTAGTTCTGTTTAACTGTTGCATGAGGAATCGCATACGACATAATTATCCATCATTGATCCATTTCCTACGAGCTTTTCACATATTGACCTTTGCTTAGTTACTTTTCCGTTGCCATTGTTACGATTACTACAAAAACTGCTACTGTTACTTTTGCCACCGTTATCGTTACTTCCATACTACTTTGCTACTAAATACTTTGCTGCAGATATTAAGTCTTTCAGGTGTGGTTGAATTGACAACTCAATTGCTAATACTTGAGAATATTCCTTGCCTCCCCTTGTGTCGAATCAATAAATTTGGGTTGAATAGTCTACCCTCGAAAACTGTTGCGATCCCCGATGCTTGTGGGTTATCACCCGGCAAGGGAGGCCCTTCTCCTAAGGGTCTCTTGTTTCTCTGGCTCGACTTTGGTCCTCTTGATCTGCATGTGGATCCTTCAAAGCTCCTGGTATCTTGTGTTCTGGCTTGGCCATGGCTTGTCCGTGCACGAGTCAAGGGAAAATATATACCCCTGTCTCTTTTTCCCGACAGAATGGAAACAGTTCAACTAAAAAAGATGTGTGTGATCGACAAACAGGTCCGCAATCAGAAATGTGTGCGAAGACCAATAATAACACAGACGGTTGCTGCTAATAAGCCGTGTGATTTGCTCTGTCTACAGAAGAATAACATGTATATATATAACTGAAATAAACATCCAATTATATAAGTGACTATATAGATCATTCGCACACACCTTAATAAACAATTGCATGCATTCTAAACTAGGAGAAATGATAGTCTAGTCATCTACCTCTTGTGACACTCCCGCCACTACTCCGTGGCTCGATCCCTTGTCTGGGGCAGGAAGAAGACACATCCTCATGTCAACAATCCGCTTGTACATCTCGTAGCTTGTGTACGCGTCCTTGGCCGCGTACTTGACATGTTGTTCATCCAGTCTCTCATGCCAGACACTGTGCCAGGTGTTGTTGTCCTTCTTGCTCTCATCCTTCATCTTCATGTAGTAGGGGTCGATGATGGCCGAGGCGAGGTCAACCAGGGAGTTCTGTTTGTTGTTGTCGCCGCCCCAGACCTTGTAGTGGTCCTGGATGTTGACAAGATTTCGGCATTTCAAGCCCGAATCCTTGAGCGCTTTTAGATCATTGGTGGTGTCCACCGTAGCCAAACTGTATTCGGAGCTGTTGATAAACCAGGAGAAACGCTCGCAAGGCCTTGTGGCCAGGTGGTAGTGGTAGACGAGGACGTCATGTTGCACGCACAACTGGGCAACGACAACCTTCTGATCGTGCCCAGCACGACCGATGGTGTACTCGAGGTCGAAGCCGACCACTTGGTACTTGTCCTCGGCAAGGAACTGCCCCATAGTTTGGATGTAGCTCTCCATCGAGACCGGATCGTTTGTGTACACCACCGAGAGGGCCTTCCCCCTCATGTGGGTGTCCACTACGTGATGCGTGGTGAATTGCCCGCCGTTGTCATTGTCGGCCGCTGGGAGCGCCATTGGAACCTCTTGATGTACTCTCTGTATGTGTCATCATGGGTGTGCTTATTGTGTTGTGTGGCGCGAGGGATGAAGGTAAATGGCCGTAGGAATAAATGGGGGCCGGGCGGCCTGGATTCTCAGCACGTCCGCATGGCAGTTTTTGCAGCGGGTAACTGCATCGTGGCGCCGCGCCGGCGCAACCGCATGCATAATGGCAGCACAAATGTATGTGATCGTGCGCTGGCCCCAAACACTGGCAGTGCGTGTGGAGGGACGAGGGCAGAGCGCCCGGAGGGACGAGAGAGCAGAGCGCGTGTGGCGGGACGCGAGCAGAGCGCGCCGCAGCCGCCTCAACCGCAAGCAACCACACGCATAGAGCAGTTGAACACGCAAGAAATGGTCGCCTACAGGCCGGCCGATAGTTGCGTCGCTGGATAGAGAGCGGCCATGTGATACTACCTCCGTCTTGGTCTATTAGTCCCCTTTATATTCTGTGTCATACTTTGCCCTTAAATTTAACCAACAAAATGTTAATGCATGTTATAAAAATTATATAATTGGAAACTATGTTCAAATACGAATCCAACTATATAATCTTTGGCGACATGCATTCATATTTTATTAGTTAAATACTACTTATAAACCAGGATGGGGGTATAGTAGGTAATTAAATCACAAACGTTTTTTTATTAACGGTATGTGTACGTGTCCTTTCGTCCTCCTCTCGCACGTCTTGTCACCCCGCAGCCGCAGACGGCTTACAGCGCAAGCTTGCGCAGCGCGCGGGGGCGTTCTTTTGGCCAAATGGTGGCTCGAAGTGGCGCCAATGAATTGTCGGTGAGCCCGTTCTCGCGCAAGCTCACAGGTTCCTGCGCAAGCTTCCCACCCGACTCGGTGAAATCCCCCAAAATCCCAATGCTTACCGGCCTGCTATATAAACCCTCACGGCCGGTGAGTCCTGCGTCGCATTTTCCCCTCCCTCCCTGTAGCTTATCTCGTCTGCTTCTCCCACAATCGCCAATGGCACCGGTCCGTCGTTGTCGCTCAGCCACTCCACCGTCATCAGAGGACAGCTCCAGCTGGGAGGCTACACCGCGGTGGCGGCGCAGTCCCCGGCGTAGTGTAGTGCGTGTGGCGTCCCTGTTGGGTGTGCGCGGAACACCCACCACACGCTCCGCTGCCGCTGCCTATCGGCAGATGTTGCCGGCCGCCATTGCCGCCACACCACCATCGAAAGCCAGGGCCATCGCTCACTTCACCACCGCGGCTCGAAGGCGGGAGGTGGCCGTCGTGGCCGCCACCCCACTACCGGCCCCCGTGGCCATCACCTGCTCCGCCACCGCTGCCCGAAGGCAGGAGGTGGTGGTTTTGGCCGCCACCCCATCGTTGGTCGCCGTGGCCGCCAGCCCACCTATGACAGCCGGGGTCATCACCCGCTCCGCCACCGCCGCCTTGGAGGCCCGCACGTGCGTCAGCGACCTTGCGGGCTACACTAAGTTCCTGTGGGAGGAGGAGGAGCGCCTCGTCGAGCATGCAAATAGCCTTACCGCCGCGATGGCCATGGCACACGCCGCCTCAGAGGAAAGGAATTAGGAGATCTACGAGGAGAACCACCGCTTCGAGAGGGGTCATCTGGAGCGGCAGAGGGCATTCGAGGTGAGCGTCGCTGAAGGTGTAGCAGCGGCAGGCACCGTATTGCAGTTGTCCAGCTCGTTGGTAGGCTCCTCCTCCTCTGCCTCTTACTGAGCGCGCTCGACAGAGGAGAGGCTGCCGGAAGTAGTACAAAGCCCCTCCATAGTAGTAGTATTTAGGGGCTATTTTGTTCACTTCATCTGACTATAGATGTGGTGGAACTGTACAACATACTTAAAATTAGCTAGTATATATAGTTGAACTAGGTATTTCAGTATGTGGTTGGCAACAATTGAGGAAACGTTTGGTCGATTCAGCTATCGTGTTGAACTATTTGTATAAAGAATGCCTGCTTAATCTATGAATGAAATCTATGCTTAATTACTGAATTTTAGTTGCAAATATTAGATAGTGCTAGTGATTTTTAGCTGCATATTTTGACAACTCGTAGTGTTACAAGGTTGACAAATGGCAATGTTACTAGATCAACAAATGTCAATCTTTCCAGTTTGACAAATGGCAATATACCCAATATGACAGATGCAAATCTTACCAAGTTGTCTGTACGTGTTTGCACACGGGTCATCCAAAACAACCGTTTGCGTTGAAGAGACGCACAAATCCTGCGCTGCTAAATTTCCCTTGACTTAAGGGGGAAGACCATAGCTCTCACTTTGCATACGGGTGTTCTATCTAATACATTTGTGATCAAGAGCTGCAAAAATCCTGCCCGGCACATTTTCCCTTGGCTTCCTGGGGAAGCTGTCGGTTTGCATACGGGTGTTCTAACTAAAACGTTTGCGATGAGTGATTTATATTTAAAAACCATTGACGTTTTTTCCAAAGAAAATTGTTTGATAAGTCTGTACATTGAGAGAGAAAAATGCAAGTTCATTCAAACCATATCTTTCATTCAGTCACACTGTGAATCTATATTCATATGATCAAGATACAGTATTAAACCCCAAAAAAACTATTTCCGGCGGCGGTGGAGGCGGCGTGCCGCGCCGTCGTTGTCGTTGTCGTCCTCTGGGACGCCGTTGTTGAAGTCATCAAGGCAGCACATAATGTTATTCACTTGGAAATCAAACATCATGTCGTCACGTGATCGACAGGCGGGGCGCAGGAGGATGGCAACTGGCGGCGCTGAGAGGTAGCGGTCGACGGCGGCGTCCCATGCCGCTGAGGGGGGCGCGTGCACGGGCACGGGCACAGCGGGTGCAGCCAAACGCACGGGGACCGGCGCCGCGGTGGGTGGAGGGCCGTGCATGGACACAGGCACGGGCGCTGGCATGTACACAAGCTCGCGCGGGTCCGCGGAGACCTCGCTGACGCCGCTGCTTCCAGCTCTGCGATAGTGCTCGGCGACCAGCCCGTCAATGCTACGGGGATGGTCGCTGGCGCGGGCACGGGGATGGGAGCTGGGACGGGCGTGGGGGCAGCAACCACCGCGGCCAGCTCGTTCAGGGCCATGTACATGTGGCCACATTCCTCCTTATTTTCTATCTCCTCCAGCTCGGAGTCGACTTCACCAAACTTGAAGACTAGTGGCAGTTGATCCTTCTGCACCATGGCGTTGGTGGAGCTGTGCGGGAGGGAGGGGAATGGGAGGCGAACAGTACGGGCGCCCATATTAAACAGTGGCTTAGGCGCCATTAATGGAGAGGATGCGAGCAAGGCGGGCGGCCATGGAAGTCAAAGGGCTCGCTTCCCAGTGAGCCTGCACAGCGTATAGCTCGCACGCTTTCTGGTGAGCATGTGCATTGGAGGACAGCTTGCACGCCTTGGTCAGCCTGCGCACTGGACTGCGCTCGCACGCCTCCCATTCAGTCAAGCAGCTGTCCGCACGACACCTCCTATAGCCATTAAAACCATGACATGTGGCGTCACACGAATGGTTAACAGAATGCACACGATTTGGATTATACAAACGTTTGAGATATTAAAGTGGCAGCTATTTTTCAAAAATGCCTTTGTTGGTTGTTATTCGAGTGCGCCTTCTCTCAAAATGGAATCGAAAAATACCACAACATGTCGGGTGCCATTCCATGCTAGCATGCCAAGTTACATGAATTTCAGACGAGTTCTGGATTTACTAGAATTTAAAAACAAAGTATCTCAACATTTTTCCTGTAATCAACAGTGCCCTGGTGTTTGAAATACATTCTCATTTCTTGCATGGGACCTAAGCATTCACCCAAGGACACACATTTCATATGTCAACCCATTTTTCTACACTGGAGCATGTTCATGTAGTTCAAATTTGGATTATGCATAGAAAATGCCTAGAAAACCCAGTTAATGTATAAAAATGTCCAAGCGAACCCCAAAAAATCCCAAAAATTGACACAACACTCGTGTCGTTCTTTGTTTACACTAGAAAATTTTTGAAAGCAAGAAGAGGCAGTGGATATCATTTCGTCCCCAAGGGTGGCACGTTCCCTCCCGAAACCATCAGGCTTGTTGTGAGAAGCTCTGGTTTGCGAGAACCTTATACCCAAACCTGCCCCAAATGGACAATTTTTCTACCACAACATGTTGATGGCGCTCCATGATAGCATGTCAAGTTTCATGAACTTCAGACGAGTTTTGGATTTACTAGAATTTAAAAACCATGTATCTCAATGTTCGAGGTCGAGCGACGGTGGCAAGGTGTTTGACATTCATTCCCATTTCTTGCACGGGACCTAAGCATGCAGCCAAGGACACATATTTGATTTTTCAAACAATTTACTAAAGAATTGGAGCATGTGCCTGTAGTTCAAATTTGAATTCTGCACATAAATGCATAGAAAACTCAGTTAATGTATAAAAATTTTCAAACGAACCCCGAAAAATTCCTAAAATTAACACAACACTCATGTTGTTCTATGTTGACACTAGAAAAAAATTGAAATCAAGAAGCGGCAACGGGTATCGTTTCGTCTAGAAAGGTGAAACGTTCCCTACCGTAACCATGAGGCTTGTTGTGAGAAGCTTATATACCCCAACTTGCCCCAAATGGGACAATATTTTTACCACTGCATGTTGATGTTGTACCATGCTAGCATGTCAAGTTTCATAAATTTCAGACGCGTTCTCGATTTACTAGAATTTAAAAACTATGTATCTCAATGTTAGCGGCCGAGCGACGGTGGAAAGGTGTTTGACATTCATTCTCATTTCTTGCATGGGACTTAAGCATGTAACCAAGGACACACATTCCAATTTTGAACCCATTTATATGCACTGGAGCATGTGCATGTAGTTCAAATTTGAATTATGCACATGAATGCATATAAAACTCAGTTAACGTATAAAAATGTCCAAGCGAATCCCGAAAAATCCAAAAAATTGACACAACACTCCTGTTGTTCTATGTTGACATGAGATTTTTTTTTTGAAAGTAAGAAGAGGCAACATATATCGTTTCATCCCCCAAGGTGGGACGTTCCTACCGAAACCACCAGGCTTGTGGTGAGAGAAGCTCTGGTTTGCGAGAAGCTTATACCCAAACCTGCCCCAAATGGGACAATATTTTTACCACGGCATGTCGATGCCGTTCCATGATATCATGTCAAGTTTCATGAATTTCAGACGAGTTTTTGATTCACTAGAATTTAAAACTATGTATCTCAATGTTAGCGGCCGAGCGATAGTGTCAAGGTGTTTGACATTCACTCTCATTTCTTGCATGTGACCTAAGCTTGCAACCAAGGACAAACATTTGATTTTGCAACCTGTTTTTATGGACTGGAGCATGTGCATGTAGTTCAATTTTGAATAATGCACATAGATGCCTAGAAAACTCAGTTAACGTATAAAAATGTCCAAACGATCCCCGAATAAATCCAAAATTTAACACGACACTCCTGTTGTTCTATGTTGACACCAGGAAAAAAAATTGAAAGGAAGAAGAGGCGACAAATATCATTTTGTCCAGAAAGGTGACACGTTTCCCTAACGGAACCATGCGGCTTCTTGTGAGAAGCTCTGATTTGTGAGAAGCTTACACCATAACTTGCCCCAAACGGGACAATATTTTTTACCCCAGCATGTTGATGCCATTCCATGATAGCATGCCAAGGTTCATGAATTTCAGATGGGTTTTGGATTTACTAGAATTACATAAGCAAGTACCTCAACGTTTGCCGGAGAGCCACGGTGTCGTGGTGTTCAAAATTCATCCCCATTTATTGCATGAGACATAAGCATAAACCCACGGACACATATATGATTTTACAACCCATGTTGGTGCATCAGAGCATGTGCATGTAGTTTAATTTTGAATTGTGCACCTGAAATGGCTAGAAAACCAATTTAATGTATAAAATGTCAAAATGAACCCTGAATAATTCCAATTTTTATACGACACACATATAGTTGCAAGTTCACTGCAAATAAAACTTCTAGCAATTCAAACACCCTCCATTGTCGCCGTGACCCCATTATGTAATTCAAATCAAGATGAAAAATGAAGTAGATCCCACACAGTTTATTATCACCAACCGTGTGTGATGCAGTACAAAATATCTTGGAGCACCGCCTATGGCTTACGCGAGAAGGTGCGTCGGCTACAATCCACAGCCGGCGTGACAAGCACACTAGCTCGCTCCCCAAATATCATTTCACTGTTCAATCGTCGCCGGTGAAAGATGGGGACATGGACCCGCGTCGTGAGGGCAACTTCGGTGTCCCACTCCGGCGAGAGCGTGGCCGTAGCCGCCATGCGCGTGCGAAGAAGGTGCATGAGCGGGGCCGCAATCTGCGATCGGGCGGCCAAGGCAGCCCAAATGGCCACTATTGCTTCTCAGGTGGCTGTAGCAACATCTGCCTCTGGGATAGCAACTGGCGAGAGCGGCACAGTAGCTGTCTGTTCCGCAGCAGCGGCCTTAGCCCTGATGGTCCGCCCACGACCATGTCGAGGCTGCCCACACCCAGCTCGTGGCGGTCATTGTACAAATGGAATGATGCTTCTCCGACAACGGTCGACAACCCACCGCCGAAGAGTTGGCAATCGCCGAGAGCGTTCGAGTAGCCGTCCGTTCCTCCGCTGCATACCTTGCCACGACGGAGCGCGTCCAAGCCCAGATCGTGGCCGCCCACGCCCAGCTCGTGGCGGCCTTTTCCAAAGAGATGGCTGACGCGGATGGTGAGATGCTTGCCGAGTATGGTGTGATGGATGCCATGGAGCCCCTTCCCCAGGAGACCGTCGGGTGCGAGCTGGACATGTAGGAGGCGGAAGAGATCGACAAGCACCAGCCGTAGTAGTACTCTTTGTTTTGTTTAATTAAGAGCGCCAGTTTTTAATTTGTTAGAGTAATGTTTAGGTCAGCTAGCTCTGTTTAATTGCTGAATTTGCTCGATTAAGAAGTGTGGGTGTGCTGTAGTCTCCTTTGTGTACCCAAATTATGCAATGACGTGGATGGCCACTGTAACCAGGGAAATTCGAACCAAAATTTTTGATGGTCATACTCATCACACATGGGTTAAGCTATCTGAATCGTTTGTGATGTTCACATATCGTACACAGTTCTGAATAAGGGACCGTGTCTGATGACACTTTGCGCGGCAGTTTTTTCGCTGAACCGATTCAAAAATTTCGGCTTCCGCGGAAATATCTACCTCCCCACCCCCTCCCCCTTACCAAAAGCCACATTTCCCCTGTTTCCGCCTTCCTTTCCTAGTTGAAACCTTCACTCCTTGCTTGCAGTGCCGCCTCCTCGCCAGTGACCCTCCTTCACACTGCTTGGCCTCGTCTATCCAGGCAGGTAATCCACACCCGACCCCTATCCTCCTCCTACTTCCACATCCCACATGCCCCGACCGCCGGTGCGACACCTTCCACCCAAATCACCAACCCCTCCACCAAATAAGCGCCGCCCTAAGCGATGGTGCACATAGTATAGCCAGGAGCTCAAGGAGAATTTGGCAGCGGAGAAGCAAATCGCGACCGCACGCACGGATGAGGTCGCGATGGCTGCCATTCGTGCTGACCCCCAGATCTTGGAGGAGCACCTTGCCATTTGCTAGCTATGCCGGTTAAGCATGCTCGGTTTACCCGTTGGGTGTGTTGCTCCTGCCTTTCCTTAACAAATTCTAGTGAATTGTGCTATCTAATTTTACCATGCAATCTGTTGCTCTAGTGTATATGTTCTATATGTCGTGCAGTGTGGTGCTCACTTATTAACTATTTGGTTAATTAGTTGTCGTCTTCAGTTAACTGTTTGGTTCAATTCTACAAATGTGATGTTCAATTCTTCAGGCTGCAATTTTGTATTGTCTTCCATGTGAGAAATAAATCGAATTTATCTTTACAAAATACATGAGAAACGAATACAATTGCTATATTTCCAAGTTGTCAAGCATGCTTGGTTTGGTTAACTATCTGATCTTCTAGTATGTTATACATTGTGCAATGTGGTGCTCAGTAAACGTTTGGTTCATTTGTTGTGGTGTTTAGTTAACTATTTGGTTCAATTCTGCAATGCGATGTTCAATAGTTGTGGGTGCATTCTGTTATTGTATACCATGTGAGAAGTAAATCGAATTTGGCTGTACTAAATACATGAGAAACAAATACAATTGCTATATTTCCAAGTTGTTAAGCATGCTTGGTTTGGTTAACTGTCTGATCTTCTATTAGGAGTATGTTATATTGTGCAATGTGGTGCTCAGTTAATGTTTGGTTCATTTGTTGTGGTGTTTAGTTAACTGTTTGGTTCAATTCTACAATGCGATGTTCAATTGTTGTGGGTGCATTCTGTTATTGTATACCATGTGAGGAATAAATTGAATTTGGCTGTACTAAATACATGAGAAACAAATACAATTGCTATATTTCCAAGTTGTTAAGCATGCTTGGTTTGGTTAACTGTCTGATCTTCTATTAGGAGTATGTTATATTGTGCAATGTGGTGCTCAGTTAATGTTTGGTTCATTTGTTGTGGTGTTTAGTTAACTGCTTGGTTCAATTCTGCAATGCGATGTCCAATTGTCGTGGGTAGAATTTTGTATTGTTGTGCATGTGAGGAATAAATCAAATTTGGCTGCACTTAATACATGAGAAACATATACAAGTGCTATATTTCCTAGTTCTTAATCATGCTTGGTTTGGATAAATGGGTTTTCCATGTGGCTTGAATTAATCTGATGAATCTGCAATGTGCTTATTTTTCATCAACATATTTTACTGATAGCATGCGAACCCTCACTTAACCTGATGAATAACTACCTTATATGTGTTGCAGGGAAACAATGGGAAGCACTGGCGTTTACAATCGAGGTTAGCACATGCATGGTCCGTTGTCTAATAACACATTATTATGCAATTGCAGGAACCATTCTAATATTTAGGTTTTTTCCAATTTGGTCTTACACATGTAGGTCCTCCTGTCAGAGGTTTTGACCCACAGTTCGACCCTTTTTGCATATGGGGAAATGAGTTGTCCGCGAATATCAATGAAGTCAAGAAACTCAGAATGATTGTTAGGATAAAGAAATTAGCGACAGAAAACAACAAGATCTTTGTCTGCATAATGATGAAGACATCGGTTCACTACAAGATGGTACTAACTATTATACCTTTCCTTTTTTATTCCTTTGCCCCATTTCCAATATAGAGAAGATATTTATGCACACCCTTGTTTTCAGGCCTTTCCAAAGCAGTTTACTGATGATTACCTCTCAAACCACTTCTATGGTAAGGAGGCGAGGAAGGTTTTCATACAACACCCACGGTTCAATATTGAAGTGTTCCTGAAGAGGACGAATGATGGACGGTCAAGCATCCATAGGGATTGGTCTAAAGTTCCAAAGACCTTCAACATCAATGAAGGCTCAATATGCACCTTCCGCTTCAGCAGTTTTCCAGATGAGATGCATTTGACTATGTACCGTCTATGATGCTAAATTCGGAAGGTTCTATATGTTGCATGTGAAACTTGGTGCTGGTGCAGTTGTGTAATGGGGTAGCTGAGTGCTGAAACATATGATGCTGTACTCTGATGTAGTTCAATTATGAAATCCTACTTCCTTAATATGGAAATGAAATATATTATGTGCTTAATATAAATGTCAATTAGATTAATAAATGGATTATTAATAATAGGGCAATTAGGCTGCTAATGGCCAATTAGGCTGCTAATTGGGGTTTTCTATTGCAAAGGGTTATTGAGAAAACACCATGGGTGATGACCTCAGGCAATGCACATAGTTTCTAGGAATAAACCATGTTGGATCAATCAACAATCACACACGACATCCTCTTAAAAACTGTTTGCGTTAGGCCACCTTGCGCAAACGTTTACCACATAAAAACTGTGTGCGATGGACAACCTTTACCACACAGTTTCTTCTACGCACCGTGTGTCATGCATTCAATAACACAAACGATAATTTTTTTAATATCGTGTGCAATGGCAACGCTATCACGAATGATTTAATGGGGAAAATTGTGTGTGATGTACCTGTAAACGGAAACGTTTTCCTTGGAGCGACTGTGTGGGATGTATATACGAACGGAAATGTTTAGCAGGGACTAACTGTGTGGGATGTACTTAAGACCGGAAACGATTTCGTATGTATAATTGTATTGTTTTAGCACTACCATACGTATAACCTTATTTGATCGCTTGCCGGTCGCACACGACTCATTTTGCCGAGCGTGTGTGCCAGGAGGGCATATCACCGACGGTTTCTGGGTTGTCTGGTAAGGACCCCCCTATCACAGTCACTCACTAGGTGACGGTTCAGAACGCCGTCACGGAAAGGGTTTAAAACCGTTTGTATAGCACCTCGTTGTACCAGTGTCATGTACTCCGTCTGTTCATGTATATAGGGGTTAATGTGTTTTCCGAGACTAACTTTGTCCCTGTTTGGATCCATGGGTTAGAGTTAGTTTGAGCTAGTTGGGGGCTCAAATAGCCCTAAAGTATCCAAACATGAGCGTTAGATTGGAGAAAGTTGCACCTAACCCACCAACGAAAACTATCCCACCCAAGAGGTGGTAATTGGAGCTAGTTCTCATTGCGCCCACTAAAAAAATCACTTTTCTCTCTCTATCCCGCCAGCCAAGTGGTGCTAATTGGAGCTAGTTCTCGTGGGGCCCATTGAAAAATCACTTTTCTCTCTCCATCAAGTGCATTTATTGTAAATCTAACCCTGTCACCCAAACACCTCTTTCGCTAGAGTTAGTTCAGGGTTAGTCTAACCTCTAGCTAAGTTAGAGTATCCAAATAGGAGCAGTGTAGGACATGCAAGTTGCTCAAAGCATACCGTCAATTTCGTACATGAAAGGATCTTTGAATGATATAATTTTCAAATTATATAAAATCATATCAATAGTCAAAGGCAACCTCGAAGAATACATTAGGCCCTATATATACGTATGAATGAAGGGAGTAGTACTAAACAAGAATGTTCTTCTAAGTTTTGCCGACACGTGGGACATCCAGCATCCAGGTCCACGTGTCATGCAAGAAAATGGAGTAAAGTATAGTAAGAGAGACTCACCAACGGTCATGAACGTAGGTGGAGTACATGCATGAATCACCCGAAAAAAGGAATACGAGCACGAAGAGAAGAGGTGCAGGCACCGATGCAGGTACTCTTTGCCTCTTAAACGGTGAGCTCATTTTTGTATGAAGAGGCATCTCACATGATAATTTGGCAAGTGTAGTAGTTGTTCGTGGGAACCACGCGTGGATGAATCAAAGTTCAATCATGATGCGGTGGTGCCTTTTTATAAATTAAGTTATTCTATTCGATGGCACGTACACAATTAATGGAACGTGAATCGTGCACGCACTGAGGCCATGTTCGGAACGGAGGAACAAAAACGTAGGATTAGAGTAAAACAAAGGAAATGGAAAGGAACTGACATGCATAATAGATGAAAGGAGAATGTTGAATAGACATGCAGAGTAGTCGTTCGGGATACAGTAAAAGAATCCACGGGAAACTAACTCATATGGGCCCCTCTGGTGATTCTAAAATATTAATAGATCAAATCGTGTCTCAATTCTTCCGTATGTGGGCCCTGACATATACAGATCCAACCCCCACATGGTTCCCAAGGTGCCTTGGGCCTGCGTGAAAAAAGAGCGAGCGGTGGATGTTCGATTTCCCGTGAAAACGCAGGGAGAAGAACCTATCCGGAGGATTGGATTGGGCAGATTCCTTCATACCGAACAACCTAACATGCAGCGATTCCTTAGGAACAAGTTTCCTTTAATTTTCCTTCATTTTTCCTCCGTCCCAAACAAGGCCTGAATGGCGGAGCACGGGATGGTAGCCATGGACATGGTCAGCCCTTTTTGATGTGTCCAGTGAACTCGCCGGACGAGGAGAAGCTTTTGCTGTACAATAGTGCGCTTAATACATGCGATGTACGTGCAACAGTTCATTCAGTGTCAGATTGCCAGAAGTATATATATTGTAGTACCATCATCATTGTTTGACTTCCAGAAGAGGCGAAGAGCCAAGCGCAAGGTCACCTACTAACAGTATAATCGTCCATGTTTGCATGAATTTTTTTACGTGCAATCTGAGTGGATTGCTCCAGTGGTCATCACACGTGAGCCAATCAATTCATACCCTTCCACGCTCCATTTTGTCTTGCGTTCCTTCCTTCGTCCAGCACGCTGACAAGTGGCCTCCATGCTCATGTATGCCAATGTGGTAGTCAATTATTTTGTTAGAGTCAGCTATCACACCTTTTCGATGCCACGTCAACGTACCCATTGGAAACAAGTTAGACTTGTTCGGTTCAACCGCCTCCCTAGGTATTTGGAGAGGAATTGGCTGGCGCGAGGCGGTTCTATAGGTGGGCAGGCGGTAAAAAACAGGGGAAAACGCACGAACCAGCTAGACAAGGGTGGGAAGCTTCTACATTCACGGGGGACGTGGCATTGGCCATTGGGCGACAATACGCGGTCATCTGGCTATGCAATAAAGGATGCGAAGAGGCTTCCTATATCGGCAAGGACCAGCTTCCCTACCGATTGCTCATCTAATAGAACTCCCAAGTTAACTATGCTGAGGCTGGAGTAGTCATCAGAAGGGTGACCGAATGGGAAATGGACTCGGTGTTAAAACTAATGGGATGGGTCATTGTAAACGTTTAATTGGCTTAAATGTATATAGTGCTCCGTCCTATTAGTTGCACCTCGAGGTCTTTGTTTTGTAATTTTTGACATTTTTTGTTTTTTGAACACATGTTAGTCGAAGGTCTATCATGTTACTTTTGATATTTTTTTGAACACATGTCAATTGGCTTGAAAGAAGGTCTATCGTGTTACTTCAGGACAACTTTCAAAAAAAGTGATATGTGTCAAATTAACCTTGAGGTACTTGTTCTCAAATTAACTATCGGATTTCGGGTTCCGCAGACCCTTGAGAGGTTCGAACTCTGGGGTGCATGCGAAGAACTCTACCTCCCCAGTCTGCCTACATGCCAATCTCACGGCCTAGCTCGATGAACAAGAAGGAAATGGGACACGACAATTTACCCAGGTTCGGGCCACCTTGCGGTGTAAAACCCTACTCCTGCTTTGTGGTGGATTGGCCCCGAGGGGCTGAGGATGAACTAGTACAGTGGGGAACAACCTCAGGAGGAGGAGTGTTCTTGTGCTCGAGTGACCTGGTGAGTGTGAGTATGGAATGGATCCGATCCGGTCTCCCCCTCCTATGGTGGTGGCTAGGTCCTATTTATAGTGACCTTGGTCCTCTTCCCAAACGAATGCGGGAAAGGATCCCACAATGGCCAAATTTGAAGGGAGACAACAAGTACATGCAATCCTGACAAAAGTAGTCTTCGCCTGCAAAAAGCCTCTGGTCGTGACGCCATGGTGGGCTCGGGGATGACCTCCGTCCTGTCGTCCTGGCGGTCTTGGTCATGTTGCACGGGAATGGAAACCTTTGGCTGATTCCTCGGGACTCCGCGCCTGCGCTTGCCTCTTTAGGACCAAAGAGGAAACTGGTGCACTACGCCCACTGGCGCCCGCCTGGCCTTGGTCGTCATGGCTCACGTCATCTGGACCTCATGAGGTGTGGCTTGCATAGAAATCTCCGCTCCTCAGGAGCCAGCCTGAGGGGGCCGCTCCTCGTTGAGGTCTTGGTGTCGTCCGCCTCGCGAGGCTTGGACCCTCGCGAGGGTCTTGCGTTGTTGATGCTGAAGGTGGGCTGTACCAGGCCGTCGATGAAGCCACACCGTAGGCCGCAGGCAGGCAAGTTTGGGTACCCCCGTTCCCAGAAAGCCAACAGTAGCCCCCGGGCCCAAGGCGCGCTCGGACTTGGCTTCGAGGTGAAGCCAAAGGGCAAGTGTGGAGCGCCGTGGGCCCTAACGGCTTGCGGCCTTGGTCGACGCGTGGGGATTGATGGGACATGGGCGTCTCCGCTTCCCCATGCTGCCTCGGCAACCGTCCAGGTCGGAGAAAAGCCTGGCGCCTGCCGATGAGCCTTCATTGCCCTTCCTTCGTCTTGCTCCAGATCCCCTTCTCCCTCTGCTCAAAAAACCTCCAGATCTGCCGAATCTCTTCCCCAAGCTCGCCACCGATGGCCTCCGGCAAGGCAAAGCCTGCCGCTCCTTCTACGCTCTAGGCCCCCTCGTTCGAGCCGACCCTAAGTGCATCCACCGTCACCAAGGAGAAGCATATTGTTGCCACGCTCCGGCTAACGGCTGGCAGCGCCAACAATGGAGGGGAGACGGTGCTCCGGGTCGGCTCTGTCAATCCGGAGACCTTGGGGGAGAACTTCTACCCCTTCTTACTACACAACATCTTTGTTGGGCTTGTTCCACCCTTCTCCAGTTTCTTATATGCCATCCTCAACCATTACGGGCTCCACGCCCTCCATCTTCATCCCAACTCCATCCTCCTCGTCAATCTTCACCTTCTATTGCGAGGCATTTGTGGGGGTGATGACCTCCGTCGTGCTCTTCCGCCACTTCTTCTACCTCCGGCTGGGCGGCTCCTAGTGCTACGGGTGCGCCAGCTTCATCGCCGCCAATGGCAGCAATGCGATATCGAGGGCAGGGAAGAAGGTGGAAGACTTCCAGAACAAGTGGGTCTTCATGGACGCCAAGCGCCCCCATGCTCTGCTGGAGCCGCCGACCGTGATGCCGGTGAAGCTGGACCGGTGGGCTCACGAGAAGCTCATCGATCCCCGGGCGGAGCAGCTGCTGGAGAAGATCAAGGTGGACCTGAAGGCGGAGGAGAAGGCGGATGAGCTGACGGGGACCATGATCGTCAAGGAGTTCCTGACCCAGTGCCTCGCCCCGCTCTAGGCGTACTGACGCCCCCTGTGGAGCTTCAAGGGTGCGGAAGATGAACTCCGATTGCGCCCGGGCGACCTGTCCGATGAGGAGCTGAGCAAGGCCATGCGCACCTTGCTGGAGAAGGACCAGGGTGGCCCCCCTGAAGCCCATATCCCGCTATATCGTCGCAACGACGGGGAGAAGGTGGCCGCCACCATGCCTGCCTTCAACGAGCATGGGCTCGTGCCGCTGAAGCCTTCCCTGCCCCCAGGCTCCCTGGTGAGGGTGTCCTCCGGCGAGTCTTGTGAGGAGGAAGGCGGACTCAGAGGCAACCTGGGAAGGGGTGGGGGAGACCTCCCCCCCGCGACATACCGATCTCCTCCGCGTCCTTCCTAACGACGATGACACCAGCGAGCACCCAGTCAGGGGGTCGCCGCGCTCCACTGGGGTCACCACGAGGTCCAGGGGCACCCCCTTGAGGAAGTCAAAGCAGGAGACCCCGAGGAAGGACAGGTCGGCGTTGCTTCTTCGGGGCGGTGCCTCCACTTCGTCGCCGGCCGCCACCGTCGCAGAGCCGGCCACGCACTCGTCCGCCCTGAGAACGCAGCGATGCCCATGCCCAGGAAGCTTGTGGGCGTCACGCTCCTGGGCAAGAAGAGGGACTACGTCGCCGAGGACCAGTAAGTGTATCTCCTTGCCTTTGCTCTTTGATCTTGATGTAGGGCTCAACATCTTCATCTTGATGTCAGGCTGACGTCGGCGGCGAAGAGGAAGAAGGAGGATGCCGGAGCCACCAAGCCGAAGCGTCTTGTTGTGGCCGCGACGACTCCGGTGCAGAAGGATGAGGTCGCCCCACGCGCTCCCGTGGTAGGGTTGTCCTCCCGAGGCATGGGGGCCCAGCCTCAGGAGAAGACAGCCCCTGCGTCCGAGCCGACTCCGGAGGCGCTCTCCTCCAGCGCGCCTGTTGACGACCCGATGGCTCCGGAGCCCCTGGCCATGCTTGCTGCTGCTGCTTCGCCAGTCCTGGCGCTAGTGCCGTCTTCTCCCCCAGCCATTATGCCGGCGGGCCGTGGTTCTTCTGCCGCATCGGGTGCTCTGGAGGAGGCCTTCTCCATGCTGGACCAGCTCCGGGCTGACCTTTGGGGCCTCGACCGGCGCAGGCACTACTAGAAAAACGGCTATAGCTAATATGGACATTAATGGTGCACCATGTATGTGGTGCGCCACTGCTATATAGCAGTGGCGCGCCAGATACAGGTACGCCATTATTGAAATATTACTAATGGCGCACCTGGTGTGTGGTGCGCCATTACTAGTTTTGAAAAAAAATATAAAAAAATTGTTAGCAGTGGCACACCAGGGGACAGTGCGCCATTACTAGTTGACATAGTAATGGCGCACCTATACAAAGTGCGCCATTACTATGTGTATGACTGGGTCAAACCTTGGTCAAACTTAGTAATGGCGCACTTTGCATAGGTGCGCCATTACTATGTCAAACTTAGTAATGGCGCACCTATACAAAGTGCGCCATTACTAACTTTGACCAAGGTTTGACCAAGTCATACACATAGTAATGGCGCACTTTGTGAAGGTGCGCCATTACTAACTTTCTTTGCACCCCCCCTGGTGGACTGCCTTTTCAGTTTAAAAAAAATAAAAGAAAATGATGGAAATGTCAAAAAATAAAAGAAAATAAGTTTCCCATGTGATATGTGGTCTAGTTGTTGGGAAAGTTTACAAATATGAATTTCGACTTTATTTGCAAAATCTCTCTAGAATTTAGTAAAATGGGCATAACTTTTGCATACGAACTCGGATTAAAAAGTTTTTTATATGAAAAATCATCTACTCGAAAAGTTACATCCGAATTCAACCGGGGGAACCCCGTTGAACATTTTCAGAATCCCCAAAAACCTAACAGAACGAAAGATACGGGGCTTTTAAGATCTAGAGGGGGAAATATGGAAAAAAATCAAACTTAGTAATGGCGCACCATTTCTAGGTGTGCCACTAGTAACAGAAAAAAATTGGTTTCGAATTTTTTTTGGATTTTTTTTCAAAATATGATACGTAATATGACCGGGCAGTTTGAAATATTTTTTCAAAATTTCATCACACTCATGAACATGAACAAAGTCCTAGACATCAACAAGGTTTAATAGGATTGATATGATAGATATATCAACAAGTGCCTGTTAAGTGAGGTGGTGCTGGGGTTGGATAGAACTGCGAAGTTAAGTGTGCTCGGGCTGGAGTAGTGTGAGGATGGGTGACCTTTCAGGAAGTTTGACCACGAAGTGTGATTTGACTTGAGATTAAGCATATTGACCCGAGATTAAAAAAAATTGAATTTTTTTTTTGAAAAAAAAAATTCTGAATTTTTTTTTGAAAATAGTAATGGCGCACTTCTATGTGGTGCGCCATTACTAAGTCAGATAGTAATGGCGCACTTCTAGGCATAGTAATGGCACACTATAGGTGCGCCATATTACTATCTGTGATAGTAATGGCGCACCAAATGTGCGCCATTGCTATTTGTTACTAGTGGCGTGGTAATAGTGGCGCACCTATAGTGCGCCACGGAGTGTGATTTGACTTGAGATTAAGCATATTGACCCGAGATTAAGAAAAAAACGAAAAAAAAATTAAAAAAATTTTTTGAAAAAAAAATTCTGATTTTTTTTAAAATAGTAATGGCGCACTTCTATGTGGTGCGCAATTACTAAGTCAGATAGTAATGGCGCACTTCTAGGCATAGTAATGGCACACTATAGGTGCGCCATATTACTATCTGTGATAGTAATCGCGCACCAAATGCGCGCCATTGCTATTTGTTACTAGTGGCGTGGTAATAGTGGCGCACCTATAGTGCGCCATTAATGGCAAAAATAGGTGCGCCACTAACAGGCCTTTTTCTAGTAGTGAGGGCGTCGGGGCGCTTGGAGCTGGTCTCGGGGTGGCTCCAGGCCGATTCGTCGATCAGGGCAGCCGGGGGCCAGGCCGAGGTGGCCACAGTGGAGGGTCGGAAGGTGGCCGGCATAGCCGCTGCCGCTCGCGACGTAGCTTTGAAGGATGCAAAGGACACATAGAAGTGCTGTCGTGCTGCAGAGGCCGAGCTGAAAGCCCTCCGTGATGAGCCAGCCACCCGCACCCGCCAGCTCGAGGAGCAGGATGAGAAGCTGAAGGACCGGGAGGCTGCGGTCGCTGACCGTTTGGAGAAGCTGAAGGAGGAGGTGGAGGCGGCCCATGCGTCCCACACCAAGCTCGTCTCCAAGGAGAAAGCTCGGCTGGAGGCCAAGGAGAAGCTCCTTGTTGCGGCCTAGAAGACGGCCACCATGGGGCGTGCCGCCTTCGACTCCCTCGAGCTGAGGTCCCACAAGGCACTGTAGGATCTCTACGGGAGCGGGTACGAGAAGCCGCTGGTGACTCCTCAGGAAGGCCCCGCCGGGCTGCTCCTCAGGCTTGTCGCGACGCTCGAGGGCATCATCGTCGGAGTGGGCCCCATGGTGGTGGGAGAGGCCCGCCCGGTTTCTACCTTAGCCACGACGCGTGTCTTCAGCCACCTCTACCTTCGGGACCCCAGCTTCGACCTTGGTGCCTTGGTCGAGCTCGCGGATCTTGAGTTTTACACCGCTACTGCCGAAGCCGTGAAGGGTCAGGTGGAGGCCCTGCTGGGGAAGTTCCTCGCCGTCGACCCCTTGACTATGGCTGACGGCAAGGATGGCGGCGACGTCGTCGATGACAGGGCTCCCCAGGTGGGCGACAGTGGCGTCCAAGGCTGAAGGAGAGGCTCGATGGTGGCGCTTCCCCCTATTTAAGTCCTGCAACATGTATCGTGCCTCGTGCAGGCGTAAGAACTTATGCTTGGTACTCTTAAGAGACAATATGTTTTGTAATAATTTGCTAGGTTTCCGTGATTTCCTTTCTGTTTGCTTCAGTGTTCTGCGTCGGCAGGGCCTGGCCCCGCGCATACCTCAGCCGCCGTTCGGTCATCCGGATCACCAGGACGAGACGAAGGGGTGAGGGGCTACATGGCCAGTTAGGCTCCTGAGTTGCGATGCTTAGGAGTCCCCCTTGGCGCACAAATAGCCCTCGCGAAGGAGATGCGAGAGTAGGTCTTAGTGTTCTGCATCGGTAGGGCCCAGCCCCGCACATACCTCAGCCGCCGTTGGGGCGTCCGGATCACCAGAACGAGACCAAGGAGTGAGGGGCTACGTGACCAGTTAGGCTCCTGAGTTGTGATTGCTTAGGAGTCCCCCTTGACATGCGAACAAACCTCCATACCTTTCCTCGCTGGGCTCTCTCTTGGGAGGGGTGCGTGAAGACCAGGTCCGGGGGACCTGGCGAGGTGGCGTACACCAGGCGGGACCTGATCATAGCCCCCGTGCCCAGCCCCCTCGCGCAACTCTCCCGAGGGGAAAGCGCTGCGGTGAGGCTGAGAACCAAGCCTGGTGGCTTTCTTGTGGTTAATGCAGCCGTGAGGCCACACCCAGTTACCAGCGCGGAGCATGGTGCTTCCGCTCTTGCACGGGCATAGCCGCTCCTTGACCGTGTCAACTGCCAGCACGAAGCATGGTGCTTCCACTGGTGCGTGGGTGGGAGCTCCCTCTGAGGGGAGACTCCGGGGCGTGTACAGCCCCGCCCTGACTCGTTGCTTGCACGGCAGGGCTAGAGGAGGTGTGTATGGGCACTCGTGAGCTAAGGCGGGTTGCGCCTGAATTTGATTGAGAACACGGGAGATGGTCCTGCGAGATGGTTAGGCAACATGCGCCAAGTGAATCTCCTGAGGTTATCGCACGAGAAGGCCAAACACCAACGACCCCATGAGGTGACGTGAACGGGACTGGCCCGCCAGACAGAGCTCAACCGTTGGGTTTGTTGATGCTGCAGGGACGGACCCGAGCACAGACGCCGTGCCCAGTCTTCTCATGCGAAAGTCCTGAAGAAAGATAACCGGCACGCGGCTCCCGCCATGGCGAGGCACCGGGTCATGCGCCCTAACTCGTCCACCCCCGATTAGCTCATGCGAGAACAAGGCACCAAGGACCATGGGAGGTGACATGCATGGGAGCTGGCCCGCGAGCCAGAGCTCAGCCACTTGGGTTTAGCGACGCTGCAGGTATGGACCCGAGCACGGACGTCGTGCCAGTCCTTAATCATGAGGCGGTCAAGGGTGGGTTTGCAAGGGCGTACGACGTTCATGGCGACGAAGCACCGGACAGGCAGGTGATAATCATAAAGCAACTCATGGAAGAAGGTGAAGCCAGTTCTGATCGATGCAAGAAGGATACATGCAGCAGGGATGGACCCATGCGGCTTGGGGATAATGCATCCCGAGGGCCGCCCCCAACTGAACAAACCAAAAGATGTCACCTGACACCGTTGCTAAAGGGATGTTGGAGTAGCCGAAGAATCATGTTGCAGAAGTCGCTCCTCATGAGCCGCCCAGGTCCTGAACCTCGAGAGGCTCTGGAGACCCGGTGGGCTCGCGAGGATCCATCGCCATCTCCGTCAGGATCGCCTGGTGCCTAGCCAAATGAGCTGCTAGGACGCCCCGCACATGGCGCTAATGCACGACAACCCTGTTCAGCAAGTAAAACCGAAGTCCCAACTTCCGAGAAGGATCCCTTCTTTGCACTTCACCCACCGCACACGTATTGCGTCTTACAAGGAAGGCCCTCGGGGCCCCATGCCGAACCCGCGGTGACTCAACAACAAGGGGCACCGAAGCCGGGTAGGCTTAAAAGGAAGGCGGTCAGAACTGAGACGCCGTCGCAGAGGTATGAAAAAACCCTGCTCCGTGGTTGTCGTCTTTAAAATATAATAACGTCCATGGTCCCTGGCAGAAAAAATGCTCGCCGGACCGTGTCCGGAGAGCCTGCCGGCCACGCCTCCACCAGCCGGACTCCAGAGCCGGACTTAGGGGCAGATGCTAACGTGGGGACAACACCGGATGTTCCTCCTACAGAGGATGCGGATAGGCTGTCCGCTACGAATTCCGAAGTGGAGAGCGCCATGAATCACAGGCGTCGCCGGGCTGTACTCCGCGACCCTAGTTTCTCCGAAGAGGCATTCGATGCCTTCAACTCAGGAGACGCGTACATCTGAGCTGCTCAAAATGGCCTTGCCAGAGCCACGAACTAGTACGTAAAGGATATACGGGTAAGAAAATCTGATAATTATGTATATCAGTAGCCCCTGAGACTTGAAACAGTTGGCATAACTGATTTAAGGATCATCATATACATAGGTTCTTACGGAGAAGAATACCCAGTTGTCTCAAGAACTGGAGGAGTGCAAAGCCCAGCTACGGGCCGCAGTTGCCGGAATGGAGGAGTCCAAGAAGGCCCCATCTGGTAATACTTGTCTTCATCGAAAAGAATGAAATGACATGTACCAGTTAGTATTCGGCGTGCATGCGAATCTAACAATAGATTCTGCAGATAATCCCGGCGTGAATCCGAAGATCGTGTGAGGGGATGAGCAACATGCTCAACGATATCTAGAGGCTGGCGAGCGTGTGCTTACAAAGGTTAGGCGGGAGAAAAACGATCTCCAAGATGCCAATACCCGGCTGGGCATTGAACTGAAAGATATTCGGGCCCAGCTTGCTGACTCCGTAAAGGAGAATAAGAGGCTTCGACGCGGCATTTTTAGTAAGTGCTTGAATGAACTTTTTATAGAGTTCGGCGAAGAAACCGGCTAACAGAGTTATATCTGTAGGTATGCTGACGGGTCGTCCCGAAGAGGAGATGCCCGGATCTGCAGGCGATCTTCTGCAAGAGCTCTCACAACTGCACGAACATGTTCAGCAGGTGATGCAGGGCATTGCCCAGGCCTTTTGGCCATCCGCCTCCCAGCCAGGAGGCATGGGGGAGCTCGTAGAGATGCTCAAGGGAGCGCGGTGGCGCTTTCGATTATGGAAGATATCAGCCTGCCGACATGGTGCAAGGGAAGCCTGGGCCATGGTGAAGACACGATATGCCAAGTCTGACCCGAATCACATGGCCGAGGTCCGACCGGTAGGGTCTGATGGGAAAGAGATCCCCGTTAGTCCGGTATATGACCAGGTAAAATTAGCCGCAAAGTATTCCCAACAGGATTGTAGGCTAGACAGCCTGTTGGATGGTATAGAAGAAGAATTTAGTCAGTCGAAGTGACTATGTACTTCAAATGACATATGTTGTCCCTAGCCGGATTGTAAATCATTTGTCATGGCGGACCTTTTCGCTTTGACCTCTGGACCCGACAGTCCGGAGTGTACCCGAATACCTGCTCAGTTATGTAAAACCGGGGTACGCGTGGAAACTAGGCGTAGGGGTCATAAGTGCTTGAACAGACAAGTACCCAACTAGCTATGTTTTATTACATGGATAGTAAAAAACATCTTCCAGGGAGAATAGTTCCGTTAAGGGTTCCTTTCCCTGGGTACGCATGCATTAATGTGCATGTCCGAACTACGAAAAGAGACGCATGATATAAACATCTGGGGGCATGTATTGCAATAAGTAAAAGTCATCTTTTGTTCACCGACCGAATATTCCCTTAAGAATGCTAGCTTTCGGCTTCATCCAGTCTGAGGTACACATCCGGCTGACCCGGCAGTAACAATCGCAGAGGTGCTCCCCTTATGCCCTAGCCGAATTAACGGGAACGTAGGGCATAAACACAAGAGCCAGGCAACCCAGATTGGCCAAAACTTAAGTCATATCGATGCATATAATGGCGAAGAAAAGGTACATGTGGAGAAGTAACACATGTGCAGGGGGCATAAAGCCCGGAATATAATTATATTAAGCTTCTGTATAAGAAGCCCCCAGGTATAATGAGCACTCACGGCGCGTCAAGATTGTGTAGTCAAGACACATTTTAAGCTTTTAAGGCCATGAATAAAAAGGGAAGAAAGAAAGAAAAACGACAGACATTGGATATATATATATATATAAATAAAGGGCAGAGGTAAGGAGACGAACACAGAGTCCGGCACTAGGCGTAGAACCTTCGGAGTCTGGCCGCGTTCCATGGGTTTGGCTCGAGTCGATTGTCCGATGCATCACGCAGACGGTACGCTCCACCGGTTAGAACTTTATCGATGATGAAGGGACCTTCCCATTTGGGCTTGAGCTTGTCCTTTTTCTTCTCTCGTAGGCGTAGAACGAGTTCGCCAACGTTATAAGTTTTGGCCCGTACTTCTTTGCTTTGATACCGTCGAGCTTGTTCCTGATAGAATGCGGAGTGGGCTTTTGCGACGTCACGCTCCTCCTCCAGGGTGTCTAAACTGTCCTGCCGATCAAGCTCGGCTTCTTTCTCTTCGTACATGCGCACTCGAGGTGAGTCATGAATGATGTCGCAGGGTAGTACCGCCTTTGTGCCGTACACCATAAAAAACGGTGTGTATCCGGTAGTGCGATTCGGCGTGGTCCGCAGCCCCCATAGTACAGAGTCAAGCTCCTCAACCCAATGCGTATCTGATTCCTTCAAGGATCGCACTAATCTGGGTTTGATGCCGCTCATAATAAGACCATTTGCTCGTTCGACTTGACCGTTTATTTGGGGGTGATAGACGGAGGCATAATCGAGCTTAATGCCCATGTTGCCGCACCAAGTTTTTACCTCGTCAGCTGTGAAGTTCGAGCCGTTATCGCTGATGATGCTATGGGGGACACCATAATGGTGTACAACCCCGGATATGAAGATCACTGGTCCGGACTCGGCCATTTTAACTGGTTTGGCTTCTATCCATTTGGTGAATTTATCCACCATCACCAATAGGTACTTTTTCTTATGGCTTCCTCCTTTAAGGGGTCCGACCATATCAAGCCCCCAGACCACGAAGGGCCAAGTGATGGGGATTGTTTGGAGAGCGGTAGGTGGCATATGGCTTTTGTTTGCAAAAAGCTGGCGACCGACGCAATGTTGGACGAGGTCCTGTGCGTCTGCTCGGGCTGTCGGCTAGTAGAAACCTGTACGGAAGGCCTTGCTTACAAGGGCCCGAGCTGCGGCGTGATGGCCGCCGAGTCCAGCATGAATTTCTGCCAAAAGTTGTCGTCCTTCCTCTTCGGAGATGCACCTTTGAAGTACTCCAGTAGCGCTTTTCTTATAAAGCTCTCCCTCGTGGACCTTATAGGCTTTAGACCGCCGCACAATGCAGTGTGCCTCGTTTGGGTCCTCAGGGAGTTCTTGCCTATTTAGGTAAGCCAAGAAGGGTTCTGTCCACAGGGCGATGACAGCCATAATCACGTGGGCCGAAGGTGTTATTTCGGTGGCGGAGCCTCCGATTACGTCAGAGTGTTCGGGATCTGGGGTTGTGGTCGGATCCGGACTGTTGTTGCCGGTCTCCCCTTCCCACACCATGGATGGCTTGAACAGCCTTTCCAAGAAGATATTAGGTGGGACAGGGTTGCGCTTAGCGCCGATGCGGGCGAGGATATCCGCCGCTTGATTGTTTTCTCGGACCACATGGTGAAATTCAAGCCCCTCGAACCGAGCTGACATTTTGAGGACGGCATTGCGGTAAGCCGCCATTTTTGGGTCCTTGACGTCGAAGTCTCCATTTATTTGAGATATTGCGAGGTTTGAATCCCCACGCACCTCTAGGCGTTGAATGCCCATGGAGACTGCCATCCGGAGACCATGCAATAGGGCCTCATATTCTGCTGCATTGTTGGAGTCTGTGTATAATATTTGGAGTACGTATTGGACTGTATCTCCAGTGGGGGATGTCAGGACGACGCCTGCCCCCAGACCAGCCAGCATCTTAGAGCCGTCAAAGTGCATGATCCAATTGGAGTACGCGCCGTACTGTTTAGGGAGTTCGGCTTCTGTCCATTCGGCGACGAAATCAGCCAGTACTTGCGACTTAATGGCTCGCCGTGGTTTGTATGTTATGTCGAACGGGAGGAGCTCAATAGCCCATTTAGCAATCCGGTCCGTGGCATCGCGGTTATTTATTTTGTCGTTGAGTGGTACTTCAGAGGCCACCGTAATTGAACACTCTTGAAAGTAGTGTCGTAGTTTCCGGGATGCCATGAAGACCGCGTATGCTATCTTTTGATAATGTGGGTATCGTGATTTGCATGGAGTGAGGACAGTGGATACGTAGTATACCGGATTTTGAGGTCTCTCGTTCGACGACGAGTACTGCGCTTACAACCTGGTGTGTTGCCGCTATATATAACAACATTGGCTCGCCGATATTCGGCGCGGCCAAGATTGGGTTGCTGGCCAAGAGGGCTTTTATTTCTTCCAATCCGGCCGTGGCCGCATCCGTCCACTCAAAGTGTTCGGTGCATCGAAGAAGGCGATAAAGAGGTAGTGCCTTTTCTCCCAATCGGGAGATAAAGCGGCTTAAGGCAGCCACGCATCCAATTAATTTCTGGATTTGCTTGAGGTCTGTTGGGATAGCCAACTGTGACAGAGCTCGGATCTTAGCCGGATTTGCTTCAATTCCTCTATTGGAAATGATGAAGCCCAAGAGCTTTCCGGCGGGCACGCCGAAAACGCATTTTTCCGGATTGAGCTTGATGTCATATGTTCGGAGATTGTCGAACGTAAGCCTCAAGTCGTCTATTAAAGATTCGACGTGTCTGGTTTTGATGACCACATCGTCTACGTATGCCTCCACTGTTATGCCAATTTGTGTTTCCAGGCATGTCTGAATCATGCGTTGATAGGTTGCACCGGCGTTTTTGAGCCCGAAAGGCATGGTGCTAAAATAGAAGGGGCCGTATGGAGTGATGAATGCCGTTGCGGCTTGATCGGACTCCGCCATCTTGATTTGATGGTATCCGGAGTATGCGTCGAGAAAACACAATGAGTCGTGTCCTACGGTAGCGTCGATAATTTGATCGATGCGGGGGAGGGGGAAGGGATCCTTGGGTTAAGCCTTGTTAAGGTCCTTGAAAGCGACACATAGGCGCCAGGATTTGTCCTTCTTTGGTACCATTACCAGGTTTGCTTGCCAGTCCGGATGTTTTATTTCTTTAATGAATCCGGCCTCGAGTAACTTGGCTAGCTCCTCTCCCACGGCTTGTTGCTTAGGCTTTGAGAAACACCGAAGAGTTTGCTTGACTGGCTTGTATCCCTTTAGAATGTTTAGGCTATGCTCGGCTAGCCTGCGTGGGATTCCTGGCATGTCTGAAGGATGCCAGGCGAAGATGTCTCAATTCTCGCGCAAGAACTCCCGCAGTGCGGCGTCTGTTGTGGGGTTCAGCTGTGCCCCGATGGATGCTGTTTTTGTAGGGTCCGTTGGGTCGACCTGGAATTTCACTATTTCGTCCGCCGATTTAAAAGAGGTGGACTTGGGTCTTTTGTCGAGTATCACGTCGTCTCTGTCCACTGTGGAGCGCAGCGCAGTTAGTTCTTCGGCCGCGAGGGCTTCGGATAATGCCTCGAGGGCTAGTGCGGCGGTTTTATTTTTGACGCGGAGTGCTATGTCCGGATCACTAGCTAGAGTGATGATTCCATTGGGCCCGGGCATCTTGAGCTTCATGTACCCGTAATGGGGTTTAGCTTGGAAGATCGTGAACGCCTCCCGCCCTAAAAGGGCGTGGTATCTACTACTGAATGGGGCCACTTGGATGTGATTTCTTCGGACCTATAATTCTCCGGTGTGCCGAATACCACATCTAGTGTGATTTTTCCCGCACATCGTGCCTCCCGACTAGGGATGATTCCTCTGAATGTTGTGTTGCTTTGCTCAATGCGGCTCTTGTCTATTTCCATTTTGCTAAGAGTCTCCTCATAGATGAGGTTTAATCCCGTGCCACCGTCCATGAGCACTTTAGTAAGCCGGAAGCCGTCCACAATTGGACTAAGGACCAAAGCGGCTGGTGCTCGGGCTGTTCGGATTTGAGGTTCGTCACTGGCATTGAAGGTTATGGCCGTATCGTTCCATGGATTTATTGCTGCAATGTGGCAGACTTCGGCGAGGCTGCGGAGTGCTCGCTTGCGCCTATTATTTGAGGCAAAAGTCTCGAAGACTGTCAATACTGTATTGTTCTTTTCCCCAGGATGGTGCTCTGTGGTATTTTTGATGAGGAGATCCTCGCCGCTCTTGGCCACCTGCCGGAGTATCCAACATGCTCTAAGGCTGTGTGTTGGCATGGTATCCTGTGTACTGTGTATTTTGCATGGCCCATTGAGCCATCCCTCCAATACAGTTCCACGCCCAGTAGCGGGCTTTGGTTTCTTTGTAATTGGATCGGGTGACTTACGAGAGTACACCCTTTTAGTTCGGACGGGGGGTTTAGTGAGAGCCGGAGGATCCCAGAATTTTGTTTGGGTTTTCCAGGCGCTTTCCATCGCACAGTATTTCTGTACTATGGCCGCCAAGTCAGCGAAGTGTGCTATGTCACGACGACTTATGGCGTTGAGGATTCCCTTGTCCGTGCAATTTTTGCAAAATAATGAAATTGCGTCCTCATCACGACAGTCCTTGACCTTGCTCATTACAAGGAGGAATGTGGCCCAGTAGTGATGTACTGTCTCTTGGGGCTCTTTTCTAATGTGGGAAAGATCACCTATGTCTGGGTGGGTGGGTAGATTTAGGTCCAAACCCTGACCCGATCTGAGACCCAGGGGCAGAGGAGTTTCCGAGCTTGGCAGTTCGGGCTCCGAGATGTTGCCCAATAGTTCTGGCCCACTGTCCGATTCTAGGTTCGAAGCTTGGGCCATGTCCTCCCGTAGACGGGTATCCGGCTCGGAGAGCTCGGGAATCCGGACATAGTTTTTCCTCAAAATAGAGGAAGAATCGCTGCATTGCGCCTCCACCACCGCTATCTGATGGGTGACCGGCGGAGAGTTAATCTCCCTGTTGGTCGGGTTTAAGCCCGTTCCGATCATAGTCCGTAGCGACTCCCAGGGCGGCGATGCGATCAAGAGCTTGTTCAAAGAAGAGAGCTCCATTGGATCCATCTGCTCAGTGAATCCCGAGCCGATGTGGAGGCTGTTTTTGATGACCCAAGAAGTCATCATCGGTGCGACGGCCGAACGAGCGGTCATGACGAAGCCGCCTAGTCGGAGAGTTTGGCCTACAGCCAGGGCTCCCCCAGAGGTAATGTTGTCCTTGACAACAAGACGAGCCATCAGGCCTTATCATGACGGCACAGTGGAACTCTCAATGAAAGCACCAATGTCGGTGTCAAAACCGGCGGATCTCGGGTTGGGGGTCCCGAACTGTGCGTCTAAGGCTAATGGTGACAGGAGGCGGGGGACACAATGTTTACCCAGGTTCGGGCCCTCTCGATGGAGGTAATACCCTACTTCCTGCTTGATTGATCTTGATGATATGAGTATTACAAGATATGATCTACCACGAGATCGTAGAGGCTAAACCCTAGAAGCTAGCCTATGATTATGATTGTTGTTGTCCTACGGACTAAACCCTCCGGTTTATATAGACACCGGAGGGGGCTAGGGTTACACAAAGTCGGTTACAAGGGAGGAGATCTACATATCTGAATTGCCAAGCTTGCCTTTCACGCAAAGGAAAGTCCCACTCGGACACGGGACGGAGTCTTCAATCTTGTATCTTCATAGTCCAACAGTCCGGCCAAAGTATATAGTCCGGCTGTCCGAGGACCCCTTAATCCAGGACTCCCTCAGCCGCGTTCACCTCGCACGCGAACTGCTTAAAGATGTGATGGGTGGCTGGGGCCTGAGTGCCGCCTAGGATGCAAGCGATGGCACGAGGCTCCTGGAAGCCCCCAGCCTCTTCGTCCTGGTGGTGGTCATCATTCCTTCTTGGTGGTGGCGGTAGCGGGGGAAGGCCAGCGTTACCCTAAGGACAGTCCTCGCGAGGCTGATCTCGCCAGGCGCCCTCATGAGGCTGGCTCTGCCAGCGGTCCTCATGAGGCTAGTCGCGCCATTCCCGGCGAGGGTCACGGCTGTCCCAGCGTCCCCCGCCTCTGCCCCTCCTATGGTGGTGGCTAGGTCCTATTTATAGTGGCCTTGGTCCTCTTCCCAAACGAATGCGGGAAAGGATCCCACAATGGCCAAATTTGAAGGGAGACAACAAGTACATGCAATCCTGACAAAAGTAGTCTTAACCTGCAAAAAGCCTCTGGTCGTGACGCCATGGCTGGCTCGGTGATGACCTCCATCCTGCCGTCCTCGCGGTCTTGGTATTGTTGCATGGGAATGGAAACCTTTGGCTGATTCCTCGGGACTCCGCGCCTGTGCTTGCCTCTTTAGCACCAAAGAGGAAACTAGTGCACTGCGCCCGCTGGCGCCCACCTGGCCTTGGTCATCATGGCTCACGTCATTTGGACCTCATGAGGTGTGGCTTGCATAGAAATCTCCGCTCCTCAAGAGCCAGCCTGAGGAGGCCGCTCCTCATGGAGGTCTTGGTGTCGTCCGCCTCGCAAGGCTTGGCCCCTCGCGAGGGTCTTGAGTTGTTGATGCTGAAGGTGGGCCGTACCAGGCCGTTGATGAAGCCACGCCGTGCGCTGCAGGCAGGCAAGTCTGGGTACCCCCGTTCCCAGAACGCCGACATTAACCTCTTGGCCTTTTGCAGGTGTAAATTTTTAATTGGCTTCAATGTATATAGTGATCCGTCCTTTTAGTTGAACCTCAAGGTCTTTTTTTGCAATTTTTGACATTTTTTGTTCTTTGAACACATGTTAATCGAAGGTCTATCGCGTTCCTCTTTGATAATTTTTTTGAACACATGTTAATTGGCTTGAAAGAAGGTCTATCGTGTTACTTCACGACAACTTTCCAAAAAAAGTGATATGACTTCTGTCAAATTAACCTCGAGGTACTTGTTCTCAAATTAACCTCTGGGACTTGCAGGAATGCTGGAATGTGTCAGCGTCAATTGCAAGAGGAGCCATCAAGCTAGCAGTGGAGTTGCCAACATTCTCAAAGTGCACGCAACATTGAGTAGAAAGAAGCATGCTAGGAAATTAATGCGCGCTTAGGGAGGCTTTTGCTCAAAGAGCAAGTGTATATAAGGTACAGTCGGCAGGCTATAAGGACGGGCTGTTGGATATACTATAACTAGGTGTCCCACGGAGGTAACATTACAACCAACTTACGAAAATAATGGTAACCGGTTTTACGTGTTTATAATGGTGTTATCATTGGACTGCCATTTAGGATAAATGATGAGGTGGATGAGAGAGACCATAAGAAAATGCATGTCTTCTCTTGGTTAATAGATGATCTATTAGCAACAATATGTCTCACCAAATATTTGTCGCGTTATCAAGATAAGACTAAATAACCCACTGCAACATATTTTGATGTCTCCTCTAGATTATGTGACAGGTTTAAGATAAAATTGTCTTATCAAGCACTTTGCATGCTTTGAATAGTAACAAATTAACATTTGGGTAGTCGACAATAACATGTGAGATTATGAATATTTATTTTTGCAAACATATCATAACAAAATGTTCTTTTTCCGGTAGAAAAGAATGTTCAATGTTACTGATTACCTCCATGCTGGTTTTAGTCGGTGTCCTCAGAACGGGGGTACCCAGACTTGCCTGCCTGCGGCCCAGGGCGCGGCTCCATCAATGGCCTGGTACGGCCCATCTTCATCAGCAACCGCTCAAGACCCTCGCGAGGGGCCAAGCCTCGCGAGGCGGATGACACCAAGACCTCCTCATGGGCAGCCTCACTAGGCTGGCTCCTGACGAGCGGAGATATCTATGCAAGGGGTACCTCGCGAGGTGCGCGTGACGTGAGCCATGACGATCAAGGCCAGGCGGGCGCCAGCGGGCACAGAGTACCAGTTGCCTCTTTGATGCTAAAGGGGCAAGCGCAGGCGAGGAGTCTCGAGGCGTCAGGCAAAGGTTTCCATATCAGTGCAACGAGACCAGACCAGCAAGACGGCAGGACGGAGGTCACCGCGAAGCCCACAACGGCTTCACCACCAGAGCCTTTGGTAGGTGAAGACCACCTTTTGTCAGGATAGCTTGTACTAGTTGTTTCCCTTCAAACTTGGCCGTTGTGGGATCCCTTCCTGCCTAACATTTGGGAAGAGGACCATGGCCTCTATAAATAGGACTAGCTACCACCATGGGGAGGCACCTCATCTTGGACTGGACTCATTCCACCAAGGCCAACTCACTAGCTCACCGATATCTAGAACACCTCTCCTCAGGAGGCTGTTCTTACCTTGTACTGTTCATCCTCATCCTACAAGGCAATCCACCACACCACACTGGAGTAGGGTATTACACCGCAACGGTGGCCCGAACCAGTATAAACGTCATGTGTCTTGTTCTTTGGGTTCATCGAGCTAGGCCTTGAGATCGTTGCGAGAGCGAGCTAGGGAGAGAGAGAGATCTTCATGCGCACCCTAGTGTTCGAACCTCAAGGGTTTGCCGGAACCCGTAATCCGACATTTGGCATGCCAGGTCGGGGTGCGCCGAAGCTTCGCTCCTCCACCAGCTTCACCTCTCCGTTCGACCCCCATGGGCGGTGCCGCTCCTCTAACTGGACCGACGGACGCGCGCGACGGTGCCATGGGGCTCAGGGCCCTCACCCCCGCCTTGCGGGGGGTGCAGTGGCCGCCCAAGTTTAGGCCGGAGATGCCACCCTGCTATGACGACGCGGCGGATCCGTCGACCTTCCTCCTGGCCTACGAGGAGGCCGTTCTGGAGGCTGGCGGTGACGACAAGGTCATGGCCAACTGGTTCCCCATGGCCCTCGCTGGCACGCCGCATGCCTGGCTGCTCAACCTGTCAGGATCCTCTATGGCTTCTTGGGAGGAGCTGTGCGGCCTTTTCGTCACACGCTTCGCGGCGCCGGCGCCTGTCGCCATGGCAGCCCTCCTCGGCATCTCACAGGCACTGCCCTCAGACCGCCATGTCAAGCAGTTCTTCCGCCAGATCGGCGCCGCCTCTGTGCAGCAGGGAGCCCCTCCAGGATGGGCGGCGCCCAAGGCCGACCTGACCTTCGACTCAGGGGACCACCCCGCTAACACTGCTGGCTCAGGCGCGCTCCCGATGCTCTGCACACCCAGCATATGCGCCATGACCAAGACCCTCATCGACGGCGGAGCTGGCCTCAATGTGCTCTCCGTGGAAGCTTTCGGCTAGCTTCACATGCCGTACGGCCGGCTCCTCCCCACCAAGCCTTTCTCCGGAGTCGGCAGCGAATCCACCTGCCCCTGGGGCCAATACTCCTGCCAGTCACCTTCGGTACCCGGGACAACCACCACATCGAGTTGACTGACTTTGACATTGCCCGCATTGGCCACCCGTACAACACCATCCTCGGGTACCCTGCCCTGGCTCAGTTCATGGCAGCGACCCATCCAGCCTACAACCTCATGAAGATGCCGGCGAGCAGCGGCGTCCTCACCGTGGCTGGAGACACCAAGGAGGCTCTGACGGCCCTGAAGCTCGCCTTTAGGGCCGCCGCGGCCGCACGCCCGGCCGACGAAGCCGCCCCAGGGGCTAAGGGGGCCGCGTCGGTGAAAAAGAAGCAGTTGTTCACTCAGGACCGAGCCGAAACGAAGCAAGTGCCGGTCGAGGAGGATGGATCCTCGGGAGCCACCTTCACCATAGGCGCCAACCTTGACCCGGAGCAGGAGGAGGCATAAGTGAAGTTCCTGCGCGCGAACAAGGAGGTATTCGCGTGGGAGCCCAACCGGCTTGTAGGGGTCCCAAGGGGGGTAATCGAACATCACTTAAGGGTGTGCCCCAATGTGCGCTCTGTGAAGCAAAAGGCGCGGCGTCAGTCCACAGAGAAGCAGTCCTTCATCATCCAGGAAACTCGCAAACTACAAGCGGCAGACGTCATTCGCGAGGTCTGGTGCCCGGAATGGCTGGCGAACCCCGTCGTCGTGCCCAAGAAAGGCGGGAAGGAATGCATGTGCGTCGACTTCACCAACCTCAATAAAGCCTGCCACCAAGAACCGTTCCCGCTTCCGCGCATCGACCATATCGTCGACTCCACCGCCGAGTGCGACCTGCTGTGTTTCTTGGACACATTCTCGGGTTACCACCAGATCAAGATGGCGGTGTGGGACATGGAGAAGACGACCTTCTTGACCCTGTGCGGGGTATATTGCTACACCTGCATGCCGTTCGGGCTGCGCAACACTGGAGCGACTTTCCAGCGGCTGATGCACATCGCCCTGGGCCAACAGCTAGGGAGAAATGCTGAAGCCTACATTGACAACATCGTGGTAAAGTCTCGGGAGGCAAGAACCCTCATTCAGGACCTAGAGGAGACTTTCACCAGCCTGCGCCAGGTGGACCCGTGGCTCAACCCGGAGAAGTGTGTGTTTGGTGTCCCCTCTAGCAAGCTACTGGGGTTCCTCGTGTCGTGTAGGGGGATCTAGGCCAACCCGGAGAAGGTCAAGGCGATAGAAGACATGAGCCCGCCGCAAACTCTCAAGGAAATGCAGAAGCTCGCGGGCTGCGTGAGCTCGCTGGGGCGCTTCATCTCCAAGCTGGGGGAGCGCGCCCTGCCGTTCTTTAAGCTGATGAAGAAGAAGGGCCCGTTCGAGTGGACCCCAGAGGCCGACCTAGCGTTTCAAGACCTCAAGAGATACTTGACCAGCCCTCCAGTATGGTAGCGCCTCGTCGCCTCGAGCTCCTGGTGCTCTACCTGGTGGCCACGCCCCACTCAGCCAGCGCGGCATTGGTGGCTGTCCGGGAGGAGCGTCAGGCCAAGAGCACGCCGCGTAATGCTGCACCTTTAGCCGGGGTGGTGCGGCGCCAAGACGGCTCCGCTAAAGCCACGACAACGCCCGCGGATGACCAGTCCCCACAAGACGGTGTTTCTGGGCCCGCGGAGAACCCGGTTGGTGGCCAAACTCCTGAGGTCCCCCACCTCAAGAGGCACCACAACCTCCAGAGGCCACATGCTCCATCGACGCTCCCGCCCACGTTGAGCACGCTGTATACTTCGTCAGCACGGTGTTACGGGGCGCAAGAACACGGTATCCCATGCCGCAGAAGCTTTTGCTCGCACTCCTGGTGGCCTCATGCAAGCTGCGTCATTACTTCCAAGGCCACCCAATTAAGGTCGTCTCAGCCTACCCACTGGACAGGGTGCTCCGGAGCTCCAATGCTGTGGGAAGAGTCGCTGAGTGGAACATCGAACTGCAAGCGTTTCAGCTGGATTTCAGCACAACCAGGGTCATCAAGGGAGCCGCGCTCGCTGACTTCGTCGCAGAATGGACCGACGCTCCGGAGCCCGAAGCAGGCGAGAGTCGATCCCTCTCACCAGGAAGTGAAGCGCCAGATGGCTGGGTCATGTACTTCGACGGCGCTTTCATACGCCAAGGTGCGGGGGCTGGCGCCATGCTCATCTCTCCCACCCAAGACAAGTATACTACGCCGCGCAGCTATACTTCCAGTGGCGTGAGAAGGTCTCCAACAACATCGCGGAATACGAGGAGTTGATCGCCGGCCTCAAGGCTGCGGCAGCCTTGGGGGTGAAGCATCTCACCATCAAGGGTGACTCCCAGCTCCTCGTTAACTTCTCCAACAAGGTGTACGAGCCGAGGGACGAGCACATGGAGGCGTACCTCGCGGAGGTGCGCAAGATGGAGAAGCAATTCTTGGGCCTAGAACTGCAACATGTGTCACGCGACATAAACAAGGAAGCCGATGAGATCGCCAAGAGAGCGTCAAGGCATCTGCCCCAAGAGCCTGGTGTCTTCAAAGAGCGACTCTTCAAGCCCTCGGTGGCCCCCTCAGCTGCGGAGCCCGCGCCGCCTCAAGAGGAACTACCCCAGCCACAAGCCTCAGGAGCCCCCGCCTATGGCCCGACCTCAGGAGCGCGCCTGCTCCTGGCGCTCGAGACTCGGGAGGGGTGCTGGACCGAGGAGTTCAGGGCATACCTGGTGCAAGGAACGCTACCGGAGAAAGAGGAGGACGCGGAGCGCGTGGCCCGGCAGGCTACGGCACATTGCATCCAGGATGGTGAGCTCTACAGAAAACGACCAAATGATGTTTCCTTGCAATGCATCTCCAGGAAGCAGGGGAGCGAGCTACTAGCTGACATACACGGCGGAGACTGCGGGCATCACTCATCGTCGCGTACCCTGGTCGGCAAGGCATTTCGCAGCGGGTTCTACTGGCCCACGGCACTCAACGACGCAACCGAGCTGGTAAGGTCCTGCGAGGCCTGACAGTTCCATGCCAAGCAAATCCACCAGCCGGCCCAGGGCCTCCAGACTATCCCACTCTCGTGGCCATTCGCGGTCTGGGGGCTGGATCCTGGGTTCGTTCCCTCGAGCGCCCGGGGGCTACCGCTACCTCTATGTCGCCATCGACAAGTTCACCAAATGGGCAAAGGTAGAAGTCATCCGCACCATCCCAGCCGGGTCGGCAGTTAAATTCATCAAGGGCCTCGTGAGCCGGTTTGGGGTCCCTAACCACATCATCACCGACAACGGCTCGCAGTTCACTAGCAATCTCTTCAAGACATATTGTGCTAACCTTGGAACGCAGATATGCTACGCCTCAGTGGCACACCCCAGGAGCAATGGCCAAGCTGAGCACGCCAACGCAGAGGTCTTGAGAGGCCTCAAGACCAGGACCTTCAAGAAGAAGCTCGAGGCTTGCGGTAGGGGCTGGCACGACGAGCTCCTGTCCATGCTGTGGTCCATCCGCACCACCGCCATCAAGCCAACAGTCGAGACCCCATTCTTCCTCGTCTATGGAGCCGAAGCAGTCCTCCCTCACGAGCTCAAGCACCGCTCCGCGCGGGTGCGGGCGTTTGATGAGGCACGTCAGGACGCCATGCGGGGGATGGACCTCGTGCTGGGGGAGGAGCGCCGCCATCAAGCCTCGCTCCGGGCGGCGAGATACCAGCAGGCGCTGCGACGGTACCACTCCCATAGCGTCCGCTCCAGGACGCTCGAGGTGGGCGATCTCGTCCTGAGGCGGGTGCTCTCCAGGGAAGGGCTGCATAAGCTCTCACCCATGTGGGAGGGCTCGTTTAGGATTGTCCGCCTCTCCAGGCCTGGCGCCGCGCGGCTGGAGATGTAGGATGGGATCCCCATCCAGAACGCCTGGAACATCCAGCACCTCCGGAAGTTTCTACCCATGAAGCAAGGCCTAGTGCCTGTGAAGGTCTCCGCTCGTGGCATTCTCACGTAATAATGAGTGGGGCTGTACACGCCCCGAGTCACCGGAGTGCCGGCCCCGGGCCTCGGGGGCTCCCTCCCACGTCCTAGTGGCAGCACTTAGCTCCGCGCTGGTGAGAAGACTAGACTAGGTGCCGGACGCGGATGTTCATTTGCTTTCAGTAGTTGGCTTGCACCCCTTTTTAATGGAATTTGAAGTTCTGGCGTTTCTCGATGGCTTGCTTAAATCCCCTCTTCTCTCTGATTCTTCCCTCGGTTCTTTGTTTTGCGCGCATGCCTCGCGAGGGGGCTGGACAGGTGCGCGTGCATGCACACTCCCCTGGTCTCCGCGAGGCACCCTCGATTGAGCTTGTGACCGACGTACCCTCCTTTTAAGTCCGTGCCCCACGCTTGGCCATGATCAGCTGATGCCTGAGGCCTCGCACAAGGAGGGATAAGGAATTCCTAATGAATTTTCGCAGCTTTGCGATGTCTCTCGAGTCGGCAACAGGTAAGCCTCACCAGATGCCAGGAGGCGCGCGCCCTCGCGAGGTGGAAGCTACCTCGGATGTATCAAGCTAAGTTATCCCTCTACGCCAGCATAAAGCATAGATTCCACAACACAACTCGGAAACAATAAACATAGCAAAAGCAGCATAAGCACTACGATTCATTACACACCCTCGCAGGACCCCATACTTGTTTCTTGTAATACATGGGGAGAGGAAAGGACATGCAAAAGCGGCTCCTATGACGCGGCTGCTCATGAGGATCGCCCCCCGGATTCAGCTGGAGCCCTCCTCGCGCTTCACTGGGGCGCGGCGACGGGACGACCCGCCAGCGTCCTCGAAGCAAGCTCGATGACATGGCGGCTGGTCGTAGCCGCCGCTGCTGGAGCTTTCGCCGGAGGAGGAGCTGCCGTCGCCGGACGAGCCGCGACCGTCGCTGAGGGCGAGTTCACCCTCATCCTCATCATGGCCGTCACTAAGGCTGAGCACTTCGTCACCATCGTTGTCTTCAGGGCAGCACCCAGCGCGGCGACTGTCTTCCCCGAACACCCTCACGAAGAGGGTCGCTGCACCGCCGTACTTGAAGTGGAGGGTGCACCGCCTGCTCAGACCACGCACGCGGGCAAACGTCTGCCAGCCGCGGGCCAGGGCTACGTTGTCCGTGACAGAGACCTCCACCGCGACCCACGAAGCCATGCTGAAGCAACCGTCGGCCTACAGCCAGAGACCGCCAGGACCCGGGGCCGGCAGCTCGCCAGCAAAGGAGCACGGAAGCTCAAGCCAGGTGCCGGCCGGGTTCTCCGACCACACGACGAACTCCAGCAGCACCTCCACTGAGTGGAAGCGCAGCCGGGGAGGCCGAGCGACCATGGCGCGCCTTCCTTTGTTGATGGGACTGCCACGTCTCGGGTGGCTTCCGTCGCATGAACAGACGCCGCCGCGGCTGCCAGGGACGGCGCCAGACCCCGAAGAAGTTCGCCCACGCAGACGAGGGACCACAGTGGGGCTTGTGGCATGCTTGCGGGGGTGACCATGCTCCCTCTTAGGCGGTGGCGAGCCTTCCCCTTCACTGCGGCCGAGAACCTCTTCACTGGTGCCATGAGTGTCGCTGCAAGGCGGTGGAGCAAGGAGGAAGAAGAAGAAGCGGATGGAATGGAGGAAGAGATGTGGGATGGGGGCTCCGCCCACCTCCTCATTTATAGCCAGAAGGAGGCCAACCGCCGGCCTCTACGATCACAGGTAATGATGATTCTTCTTCTGCATACAGCAAGGACTCGTCAAGTCGGGCAGTTGCCGAGGCAGCATGGGGAAGTGGACACGCCCACGTCCCGTCAGTCGCCATGCGTCAATCAAGGCCGCAGGCTATTGGGGCCTGCGGCGCTCCGCACTTTCCCTTTGGCTTCGCCTCGAAGCCAAGTACGAGCGCCCCTTGAGCCCGGGGCTACTGTCGGCGTACTGGGAATGGGGGTACCCAGACTTGCCTGCCTGCGGCCCAGGGCGCGGCTCCATCAACGGCCTGGTACGGCCCATCTTCATCAGCAACCGCTCAAGACCCTCGCGAGGGGCCAAGCCTCGCGAGGTGGACGACCCCAAGACCTCCTCAGGTGCAGCCTCACTAGGCTGGCTCCCAAGGAGCGGAGATATCTATGCAAAGGGAACCTCGCGAGGTGCACGTGACGTGAGCCGTGACGATCAAGGCCAGGCGGGCACCAGCGGGCGCAGAGTACTAGTTGCCTTTTGGTGCTAAAGGGGCAAGCGCAGGCGAGGAGTCCCGAGGCATTAGGCAAAGGTTTCCATATCGGTGCAACGAGACCAAGACCAGCAGGACGGCAGGACGGATGTCGCCACGGAGCCCACAACGGCGTCACCACCAGAGCCTTTGACAGGCGAAGACCACCTTTTGTCAGGATAGCTTGTACTAGTTGTTTCCCTTCAAACTTGGCCATTGTGGGATCCCTTCCCACCTAACATTTGGGAAGAGGACCAGGGCCTCTATAAATAGGACTATCCACTACCATGGGGAGGCACCTCATCTTGGATTGGACTCATTACACCAAGGCCAACTCACTAACTCACCGAGCTCTAGAACACCTCTCGTCCGGAGGTTGTTCTTACCTTGTACTGTTCATCCTCAGCCTACAAGGCAAGCCACCAAACCACACTGGAGTAGGGTATTACACCGCAACGGTGGCCCGAACTAGTATAAACCCTCGTGTCTCTTATTCTTTGGGTTCGTCGAGCTAGGCCTTGAGATCGTTGCGAGAGTGAGCTAGGGAGAGAGAGATCTTTGTGCGCACCCCAGTGTTCGAACCTCAAGGGTTTGCCGGAACCCATAATCTGACAGTTTTTACTACTTTAATTTAAAAATGAACCACGTGTTTTCTTTGGTAACACAAAATTAGTAACTAAATGGTGATTGGACACCATGTCCCGCCACGTACATATGTGCAGCAGGAAGGATTTATTCACGTACAGGGCAGGCTTGTACTCCCTATAAGAGTGTTTAGATCACTACTACTTTAGTGATCTAAACACTCTTATATTAGTTTACGGAGGGAGTACTTTTTAGAGAAAAGTAAAGAAAAGAAATGTGGAAGCAGACTACGATAGCATGTGAAGTTGTGAACCCACATGTTGTATAAGAATGTGCCCTGCAAGCCTCCACAGCTTCGCATGAATGTTCGGGATGGTTCACAGATAGCATGGTAGGTGCTGCGTTGCAGCAGGATGTGCAAGGTGGCAACAATCTGAGTGCTAAAGATTTGATCCAATGGCTGGTTTTGTTTGGATTTTCCAACTATTGACCATTGGATAGAGTGAATCAATGTCTCACATTCAAAGTTATTCTCACACTATAGAATGGTATAGGAATGTGGAGAGATTTGGTTGATTATATCGCTGAATAATGTAAAATATTATGAGTGCAGACGCTCCACCGCGAGGTTCCTTGCTCCTTCTCGGTCATCGGGAATCTATGCTCTTCCACTCCTTTATTTTATGTGAGCTTTGTTCATCCTTTTGCCAACACGCGGGACATCTAGCATCAAGGTGCACGTGTCATGCAAGAAAATGGAGATAATCAGTGTGTAAGTGAGTCATGCACTTCGATGGCACGTACTACGCAATATTTTTTCTCCTCAATGGCACGTGAATAGTGCACATACTCAATGATGGAGCACAGGATGGTAGCCATGGACATGGTGGGCCCTTTTTGGAGAGAGTACTAAATAACTTTGATGTGTCCCGTCAACTCGCAGAACGATGAGAAGCTTGCTTACTACGCCTTCTCCCTCGCCCATGCTTGCGTGGTGGCTCGCAGCACGAGGAGAAACTTTTGCTTACAAGTTGTGAACGTGCAACAGTTCATTTGGTGTCAGATTGCCAGAAGTACTACTCTAGTACCATCTTCATTGTTCGACTTTTGGAAGAGGAGAAGAGCCAAGCGTCGGTCCACCTTTTTAGAGCATGGTTAATTAATATAGGCAGCTCTTGCAGTGGCACATCATTTAGAGCAAGTACTATCTCTGTTTCTTTTCTTTCATTCATAGGAACTTAATACGCATGAATAGGAAAAATAAAGGATTGGAGTGGCATGTACACTTGAATCCCATAGCATTAACATAGTGTTCCCCTAAAAAACAAGAGTGTTTGACACAGGAAAAACAAAGAAAGTGAAAAAATGTTGGGGTGGATGCTAGATTGCCAATTAACACATGATTTCATAGGAAAAAAATCCTATAACATTCTATATGACGATGGCGACGGATTACCCTCTCCGGAGCCCTGAACGGACTCCAGATCAGCCCTCCTGAGAGAGATTAGGGCATGGCGGCGGCTCCGTATCGTAAAACGCAATGAATCCTTCTCTCTGATTTTTTTCTCCCCGAACGTGAATATATAGAGTTGGAGTTGAGGTCGGTGGAGCTCCAGGGGGCCCATGAGGCAGGGGGCGTGCCCAGGGGGGTAGGCACGCCCCCACCCTCGTGGACAGGGTGTAGACCCCCTGGCCTTGATTCTTTCGCCAGTATTTTTTATTATTTCCAAAAATAATCTCCGTGAAGTTTCAGGTCATTCCGAGAACTTTTGTTTCTGCACAAAAATAACACCATGGCAATTCTGCTGAAAACAGCGTCAGTCCGGGTTAGTTCCATTCAAATCATGCAAGTTAGAGTCCAAAACAAGGGCAAAAGTATTTGGAAAAGTAGATACGACGGAGACGTATCAACTCCCCCAAGCTTAAACCTTTGCTTGTCCTCAAGCAATTCAGTTGATAAACTGAAAGTGATAAAGAAAAACTTTTACAAACTCTGTTTGCTCTTGTTGTTGTAAATATGTAATGCCAGCATTCAAGTTTTCCGCAAAGATTATGACTAACCATATTCACAATAACACTTAGGTCTCATGTTTACTCGTATCAATGGCATAATCAACTAGTGAGCAATAATAATAAATCTCGGACGACAACACTTTCTCAAAACAATCATAATATGATATAACAAGATGGTATCTTGCTAGCCCTTTCTGAGACTGCAAAACATAAATGCAGCGCACCTTTAAAGATCAAGGACTGACTAAACATTGTAATTCATGGTAAAAGAGATCCAGTCATACCCAATATAAATTAATAGTAATGGATGCAAATGACAGCGGTGCTCTCCAACTGGTGCTTTTTAATAAGAGGATGATGACTCAACATAAAAGTAAATAGATAGGCCCTTCGCAGAGGGAAGCAGGGATTTGTAGAGGTGTCAGAGCTCGGTTTTGAAATAGAGATAAATAATATTTTGAGCTGCATACTTTCATTGTCAACATAACAACCGAGAGATCTCGATACCTTCCATGCTACTCACATTATAGGCGGTTCCCAAACAGAATGGCAAAGTTTATACTCCCCCTCCACCAACAAGCATCAATCCATGGCTTGCTCGAAACAACGAGTGCCTCCAACTAACAAGAGTCCCGGGGGAGTTTTGTTTGCAATTATTTCGATTTGATTTGCATAAAGCTTGGGACTGGGCATCCCGGTGACCAGCCATTTTCTCGTGAGTGAGGAGCGGAGTCCACTCCTCTTGAGAATAACCCGCCTAGCATGGAAGATACAGACAACCCTAGTTGATACATGAGCTATTCAAGCATACAAAACAGAATTTCATTTGAAGGTTTAGAGTTTGGCACATACAAATTTACTTGGAACGGCAGGTAGATACCGCGTATAGGAAGGTATGGTGGACTCATATGGAATAACTTTGGGGTTTAAGGGATTGGATGCACATGCAGTATTCCCGCTTAGTACAAGTGAAGGCTAGAAAAAGACTAGGAAGCGACCAGCTAGAGAGCGACAACAGTCATGAACATGCATTAAAATTAATAAACATTGAGTGCAAGCATGAGTAGGATATAATCCACCATGAACATAAATATCGTGAACGCTGTGTTGATTTTGTTTCAACTACATGCGTGAACATGTGCCAAGTCGAGTCACTCGAATCATTCAAAGGAGGATACCACTCTATCATACCACATCACAACCATTTTAATAGCATGTTGGCACGCAAGATAAACCATTATAAACCCCTAGCTAATTAAGCATGACATAAGCAACTATAATCTCTAATTATCACTGCAAACATGTTTATTCATAATAGGCTGAATTAGGAACGATGAACTAATCATATTTACAAAAACAAGAGAGGTCGAGTTCATACCAGCTTCTCTCATCTCAATCAGTTCATCATATATCGTCATTATTGCCTTTCACTTGCACGACCGAACAATGTGGAAAATAATAATAGTGCACGTGCATTGGACTAAGCTGGAATCTGCAAGCATTCAATAAACAGGAGAAGACAAGGCAATATGGGCTCTTGGTTAAATAAACAATAATGCATATAAGAGCCACTTCAACATTTTCATTATGGTCTTCTCCTCTCGACACCCAAAGAAAAGAAAAGAAATAAAACTATTTACACAGGAGAGCTCCCAACAAGCAAAAGAAGAACGAGAAATCTTTTTGGGTTTTCTTTTAATTATTACTACTACAAGCATGGAAGTAAGCTAGCTAAAAGCTACTACTAATTTTTTTTGTTTTTCTTAATGTTTTTCAAACACACAAGAAGAAAGCATAAAAAGGAAAATAAACTAGCATGGATATTACAGTGAAAAAGTATGAGCACCGACAACTAGCATGAGTGTGTGACTATGAATGTAATGTCGGTGAGAAATACGTACTCCCCCAAGCTTAGGCTTTTGGCCTAAGTTGGTCTACTGCCACGGCTGGCCTGGTGGATATCCAAAGTTATAGTTGGGGTCGTACTGAGATGCAGCAACTATTGCATCGTGGGTTGCAGCTTGGAGGCGGGCTGCCCTCATCCTCCTCTCGTACTCATTTGCCTCCTCCCTGGTTATGACATATCTCCCCTTTGCCTGAAAGTCAAAGAAAGTAGGAACAGGGAGAACAATATTGACAGCGTGACGCCTGTCAAAGATTAGTCGGTACTGGAGAGGCGATTCATTCCTCTCAACAAACTGATGGCGAACCATGGCATTAAAATCTAGATAAGCAGGAGGCAATTCCATATCATAATCACGAATAGGTATCTCAATATAATTAGCTAAACGGGTATCATAAATTCCACCAAACAAATCTCCATTTATACTGTTATTATGCAACCTACGTGCCACAATAGCTCCCAAGTTATAATGTTTATCTCCTAATACAGCACTCCTGAGAACACTGAGATCAGGAACACACATGTGGCATGCCTCGTCCTTACCGTTTATGCATCGGCCTATAAAGAGAGCAAAATAATGTATAGCAGGAAAATGAATGCTCCCTATGGTAGCTTGCGTTATTTCTCTAGATTCCCCCACTGTGATACTAGCAAGAAAATCTCTAAACTCAGATTTGCGAGGTTCACTAGGACTGCCCCATTGCGGGAGTTTACAAGCAATACTAAAGTCTCTAGGTCCATGGTATAGGATTTGTCATAAAGATCAATCAGGACCGTGTGAGAGTTGCGTGAAGATGAAAATCTAAATCTTCTCACAAAGAATCAGTAAGGTAATAATGTTGGAGGCACTTATCTGACACGAAGCCCTCCAAATTAGCGTTACGCACATATGCATCAAATTCCTCTTTAATTCCTGCTTGGACCATGAAATCTTCTGACGGCCATTCGCAAGGCCGCACTTGAGCGTCCCTCGTTGGTTCATCGTCCTGCTCACGCATTGCGGGCCTGGGTCCATGATTCCTTGAAGAACAACCTTGGTACATTTTCCTAAACATATTTCCTCATCTGAAAAATTTCTGAAATTTTAGTAAATTCAAAATAAAAGTGAACCAAACTCAACAAAATTGATAGCAACTACTCCCACAAGTGCCTAGGGACCATATAAATTTTACATGCAAGCTCAAGAATAGGGTCACCTAGGTAGAAAAAATTTGCAATGAATAAAGCACTAGAACAAAAACTAATTGGACCATTGGAGGAGTCACATACCGAAGAACAATCCCCCAAAGCAGTTTTGTGAGTGGAGCTTTGAGCAAGGAGATCGAAAATCGCAGCAAAATGAGCTAGAACTCGTGCTTGAGCTGGTTGGTGATTTTTTGGGAGGAAGAAGGAGCGTGTGGTGGCTGGAATAAGTGGAGGGGAGCCACCATGGGCCCACGAGGCAGGGGGCGCGCCTAGCGGGTCGGCGCGCCCTGGACCGTCGTGGCCAGGTGCTTGCTCCCCCTGCTGTGTTCTTAGTGCCAGGTATTCTCAAATATTCTAGAAAAAAATCATATTTCAATTTCGGGGCATTTGGAGAACTTTTATTTTCAGGGTATTTTTTATTGCACGGATAAATCAAAAAACTGACGGAAAAAAACTATTTTTGCTTTATTTAATCTAAATAACAGAAAGTAAAAGGAAGGTACGGGAGGTTGTGCCTTCTAACTTCATCCATCTCATGCTCATCAAAAGAAATCCACTAACAAGGTTGATCAAGTCTTGTTAACAAACTCATTCCGAATAACATGGAACCAGAGAAATTTCGAATAACACTATGTTACCTCAACGGGGATATGCACGTCCCCAATAATAAGAATATCATATCTCTTTTTGATAGTAGGAAGAGGAAATTCAAAACCTCCAATAGTAATTGATGGAATTTTTCCAATAGAGTTTATACTATGAACTTGAGGTTGTTTCCTCAGAAAGTGTACCGTATGCTCATTGCCATTAACATGAAAAGTGACATTGCCTTTGTTGCAATCAATAACAGCCCCTGCAGTATTCAAAAAGGGTCTTCCAAGAATAATAGACATACTATCGTCCTTAGGAATATCAAGAATAACAAAGTCCGTTAAAATAGTAACGTTTGCAACCACAACAGGCACATTCTCACAAATGCCGACATGTATAGCAGTTGATTTATCGACCATTTGCAAAGATATTTCAGTAGGTGTCAACTTATTCAAATCAAGTCTACGATACAAAGAGAGAGGCATAACACTAACACCGGCTCCAAGATCACATAAAGCAGTTCTAACATAGTTTGTTTTAATGGAGCATGGTATAGTTGGTACCCCCGGATCTCCTAGTTTCTTAGGTATTCCACCCTTAAAAGTATAATTGGCAAGCATGGTGGAAATTTCAGCTTCCGGTATCTTTCTTTTATTTGTAAAAATATCTTTCATATACTTAGCATAAGGATTCATTTTAATCATATTAGTAAAACGCATATGCAAGAAGATAGGTCTAATCATTTCAGCAAAGCGCTCAAAATCCTCATCATCCTTTTTCTTGGATGGTTTGGGAGGAAAAGGCATGGGTTTCTGAACCCATGGCTCTCTTTCTTTACCGTGCTTCCTAGGACCAAAGTCTCTCTTATCATAACGTTGATTCTTTGATTGTGGGTTATCAAGATCAACAGCAGGTTCAATTTCTACATCATTGTCATTACTAGGTTGAGTATCAACATGAACATCATCATTAACATTATCACTAGGTTCATGTTCATTACTAGATTGTGTTTCAGCATCAGTAATAGAAATATCATTGGGATTCTCAGGTGTGTCAACAACAGGTTCACTAGAAGCATGCAAAGTCCTATCCTTTTTCTTTTTCTTCCTCTTAGAAGGACTAGGTGTATCAACATTATTTCTCTGAGAATCCTGCTCAATTCTCTTAGGGTGGCCCTCAGGATACAAAGATTCTTGAGTCACTTTACCCCCTCTAGTTGCAACTCTAACAACAAAGTCATTATTCTTACTAAGTAATTCATTGAGCAAATCATTTTGAGCCTTGAGCACTTGTTCTACTTGAGTGGTAACCATAGAAGCATGTTTACTAATGAGTTTAAGTTCACCTTTAACACTAGACATATAATCACTCAAGTGTTCAATCATATAAGCATTGCGTTTCAATTGTCTACCAAAATAAGCATTGAAGTTTTCTTGTTTAACAATAAAATTGTCAAACTCATCTAAGCATTGGCTGGAAGACTTATAATGAGGAATATCACCTTCATCAAATCTATAGAGACCATGTGTTTCTTCATCAAGCGGTAAATTAAGACCATGTATTTCTTCAATAGGTGGTAAATTCTTAACATCCTCAGCTTTAATACCTTTTTCTTTCATAGATTTCTTTGCCTCTTGCATATCTTCAGGACTGAGAAATAGAATACCCCTCTTCTTCGGAGTTGGCTTAGGAGTTGGTTCAGGAAGTGTCCAATTATTTTCATTAGTCAACATATTATTCAATAGCAATTCAGCTTGATCGACTGTTCTTTCCCTGAAAACACAACCAGCACAACTATCCAGGTGGTCTCTGGAAGCATCGGTTAGTCCATTATAAAAGATATCAAGTATTTCATTTTTCTTGAGAGGATGATCAGGCAAAGCATTAAGTAATTGGAGAAGCCTCCCCCAAGCTTGTGGGAGACTCTCTTCTTCAATTTGCACAAAATTATATATTTCCCTTAAAGCAGCTTGTTTCTTATGAGAAGGGAAATATTTAGCAGAGAAGTAATAAATCATATCCTGGGGACTACGCACACAACCAGGATCAAGAGAATAAAACCATATCTTAGCATCACCCTTTAATGAGAACGGAAATAACTTAAGGATATAGTAGTAGCGAGTTTTCTCATCATTAGTGAACAGGGTGGCTATATCAATTAATTTAGTAAGATGTGCCACAACAGTTTCAGATTCATAGCCATAAAAAGGATCAGATTCAACCAAAGTAATTATCTCAGTATCAACAGAGAAATCATAATGCTTATGAGTAACAAAGATAGGTGAAGTAGCAAAAGCAGGGTCATATTCCATTTTAGCATTCAGAGTTTTTTCTTTAAGCTTGGCTAATAATTTCTTAAGATCACTCCTATCATTGCAAGAAAGAAAGTCTCTAGCAGTTTCTTCATCCATAAAATAACCCTCAGGCACAACAGGCAATTCATATTTAGGGGGAGAATCTTCGTCATCACTTTCATCAATATTATCAGTTTCAATAATTTCATTCTCTCTAGACCTAGCAAGTTGTTCATCAAGAAATTCACCAAGTGCCACCGTAGTATCAAGCATAGAAGTAGTTTCATCATAAGTATCATGCATAGCAGAAGTGGCATCATCAATAACATGCGACATATCAAAATTAATAGCAGAAGCAGGTTTAGGTGTCGCAAGCTTACTCAAAACAGAAGGTGAATCAAGTGCAGAGCTAGATGGCAGTTCCTTACCTCCCCTCATAGTTGAGGGATAAAGTTTGGTTTTCTCGTCTTTCAAGTTCCTCATAGTGACCAGCAGATATAGATCCCAAGTGACTCAAAGAATAGAGTTATGCTCCCCGGCAACGGCGCCAGAAAATAGTCTTGATAACCCACAAGTATAGGGGATCGCAACAATTTTCGAGGGTAGAGTATTCAACCCAAATTTATTGATTCGGCAAAAGGGGAGCCAAAGAATATTCTCAAGTATTTGCAGTTGAGTTGTCAATTCAACCACACCTGGATAACTTAATATCTGCAGCAAAGTATTTAGTAGCAAAGTAGTATGATAGTAGCGGTAACGGTGGCAAAAGTAACAGTGATAGTTTTGTAGTGATTGTAACAGTGGCAACGGAAAAGTAAATAAGCAAAGAACAATATGTGAAAAGCTCGTAGGCATTGGATCGGTGATGGTGAATTATGCCGGATGCGATTATTCATGCAACAGTTATAACATAGGGTGACACAGAACTAGCTCCAATTCATCAATGTAATGTAGGCATGTATTCCGAATATAGTCGTACGTGCTTATGGAAAAGAACTTGCATGACATCTTTTGTACTAACCTCCCGTGGCGGCGGGGTCCTATTGGAAACTAAGGGATATTAAGGCCTCCTTTTAATAGAGTACCGGACCAAAGCATTAACACATAGTGAATACATGAACTCCTCAAACTACGGTCATCACCGGGAGTGGTCCCGATTATTGTCACTTCGGGGTTGCCGGATCATAACACATAGTAGGTGATTATAGACTTGCAAGATAGGATCAAGAACTCACATATATTCATAAAAACATAATAGGTTCAAATCTGAAATCATGGCACTCGGGCCCTAGTGACAAGCATTAAGCATAGCAAAGTCATAGCAACATCAATGTCAGAACATAATGGATACTAGGGATCAAACCCTAACAAAACTAACTCGATTACATGATAAATCTCATCCAACCCATCACCGTCCAGCAAGCCTACGATGGAATTACTCACACATGGCGGTGAGCATCATGAAATTGGTGATGGAGGATGGTTGATGATGACGATGGCGACGGACTCCCCTCTCCGGAGCCCCAAATGGACTCCAGATCAGCCCTCCCGAGAGAGATTAGGGCTTGGCGGCGGCTCCGTATTGTAAAATGCGATGAATCCTTCTCTCTGAATTTTTTCTCCCCGAACGTGAATATATAGAGTTGGAGTTGAGGTCGGTGGAGCTCCAGGGGGCCCACGAGGCAGGGCGCGCGCCCCCACCCTCGTGGACAGGGTGTGGCCCCCCTGGCCTTGATTCTTTCGCCAGTATTTTTATTATTTCCAAAAATAATCTCCGTGAAGTTTCAGGTCATTCCGAGAACTTTTGTTTCTGCACAAAAATAACACCATGGCAATTCTGCTGAAAACAGCGTCAGTCCGGGTTAGTTCCATTCAAATCATGCAAGTTAGAGTCCAAAACAAGGGCAAAAGTGTTTGGAAAAGTAGATACGATGGAGACGTATCACGCGTACGTACAGCCAGGGTGCAAGAAAGTAAATATGGCCACGTACATCCATACGGGCGGGGTCTCGAACGCCTACTAGCGCATACGTACGGCCAAGGCTCGTGTACATGGAGAGGGCGGCGGAGAGCAGCGATGGCGTCCTATTCATCGGCAGCCAATCGACCGGGTTGGAACGGAAAAACTACGTCGTAGTGTTCATCCGGAGGCAACGGAATGCGTCCTGTTCATCGGGAGCCAACCGGCTTGGACGGAACAGCCGAAACGAGGCCTGGCATACCGCAGAACGGAGGAAACGGCCTTGTGTTTGACATCCTACGGTCGAAATGGGATCCTGTTCACTAGGAGGGGTCTAGCGTACCGCAAAACGGAGGAAACGGACTTCTCTTCGACCTCCTATGGTCGAAACGGGGTCCTGTTGATCGGGAGGGGTGTGGCGTACCACAAAACGGAGGAAACGGACTTCTCTTTGACCTCCTCCGGTCGAAACGGGGGTCCTGTTCATCGGGAGGGATGTGGCGTACCGCAAAACGGGACTCCACGGGCTACTGTTCATCCACCGTCTACTGCCTCGCTCGAGCCTCCACGGGCTACTGTTCATCCACCGTCGACCTCCTCCAGCCTCCACATGCGACTGTTCATCCACGGCGTCTCCCTCCTGCCTCCACCAGCTACTGTTCATCCATGGGCTCCTGTTCATCGAGCCTCCATCGCTCCTCCACCGGCTACTGTTCATCCAGCCCTCCACCGGCTACTATTCAACCAACCCTCCACGGGGTCCTGTTCATCCATCCCCAACCGGCTCGATCGGGGTCCTGTTCATCAAGCGGCAACGACCTCTACTACCATGGGGTCCTGTTCATCCAACCCCCACCGGGAACTGTTCATCCAACCCCCAACAACGCTCACCGTTCATCAAGAGGTAGCAGGTTCGATGGGCTTCAGTTAGCAGCAGTAGCGAAGGAATCACTCGATCGGGTTAGTTAACAGCCAGATCGATCAAGCGCTCGGGTTCAGTAACATGTAGCCTGCAGTGCAATCGCTCGGGTTCAATAGGCGAACGTCTTGCTCAGGTTCAGTTAGAGTCCAACGCCTCGCACCCACGCACATACGTGTACAAGAGAAAAGCGCAATCGCTCGGCCCCGGCCACCGTAACAGGGAACTCCCCGATATTTTCCTCGCACTCGCTTCTACCATGGTTTTTTCCGTCATGGACGACCCAAAGAATGTCATGCAGCTGCGTCTCCGGCCCGCCCAGGACGAAAAGCCCATTTTCTGTCGTGATTTTTTGTCATAGAAGTAGGAGCTAACCACATCTATGATGATACCAGGTTTTCTTACAATTATCGTCATAGAAGTGTCATAAGCATGACAGGAAAAAAATGTTTGGCCCAAAATGACCGATGTGTCTTTTTTTTGTAGTGTATGGACCCATAGGTTTGAGGTAAACTACTCACGCTTCATCGGAAGGGCAATAGGGTTAGTGTAGATGCCCTCCGTGATCGAATCCCCCTCCGGCAGAATGTCAGAAAAGGCCCCAAGATGGGATCTCACGGGAACAGAAGGCTGCGGCGGCGGAAAAGTATTTTCATGGCTTTCTCTGAGGTTTTTGGAATATATGTGAATATATAGGACGAAGAAGTAGGTCAGGGGATCCCCGAGGGGGGCACAAGGTAGGGGCGCCCCCCAGGGCGTGCCCTCCACCCTTGCCACCGCCTCGTGGCTCTTCTGGCTTGGACTCCAAGTCCTCTGGGTGTCTTCTGGTCCAAGAAAAATCATCGCAAAAGTTTTATTCCATTTGGACTCCGTTCGATATTCCTTTTCTGCAAAACTCAAAAACAAGGAAAAAAACTGGCACTAGGCTCTAGGTTAAATAAGTTAGTCCCAAAAATAATATAAAATAGCATAATAATGCATATAAAACATCCAAAATAGATAATATAATAACATGGAACAATAAAAAATTATAGATACGTTGGAGACGTATCAAGCATCCCCAAGCTTAATACCTGCTCGTCCTTGAGTAGGTAAATGATAAAAAAGGAATTTTTGATGTGGAATGCTACCTAACATATTTATCCATGTAATTTTCTTCATTGTGGCATGAATGTTCAGATGCATAAGATTCAAAACAAAAGTTTAATATTGACATAAAAACAATAATACTTCAAGCATACTAATAAAGCAATCATGTCTTCTCAAAATAACATGGCCAAAGAAAGTTATCCCTACAAAATAATATAGTCTAGCTATGCTCCATCTTCATCACACAAAGTATTAAATCATGCACAACCCCGATGACAAGCCAAGCAATTGCTTCATACTTTTGATGTTCTCAAACTTTCTCAAATTTCACGCAATACATGAGCGTGAACCATGGATATAACACTATAGGTGGAATAGAGTATGGTGGTTGTGGAGAAGAAAAAAGGAAGGAGATAGTCTCACATAAACTAGGCGTATCAACGGGCTATGGAGATGCCCATCACTAGATATCAATGTGAGTGAGTAGGGATTGCCATGCAAAGGATGCACTAGAGCTATAAGTTTATGAAAGCTCAAAAAGAAACTAAGTGGGTGTGCATCCAACTCGCTTGCTCACGAAGACCTAGGGCAATTTGAGGAAGCCCATCATTGGAATATACAAGCCAATTTCTATAATGAAAAATTCCCACTAGTAGATGAATGTGACCACATAGGAGACTCTCTATCATGAATATCATGGCGCTACTTTGAAGCACAAGTGTGGAAAAAGGATAGTAACATTGCCCCTTCTCTCTTTCTCTCTTTTTTTAATTTTATTTCTTTTTTTTGGTGGGCTTCTTGGCCTCTTTTCTTTTTTTGTAAAGTCCGGAGACTCATCCCAACTTGTGAGGGAATCATAGCTTCCATCATCCTTTCCTCACATGGGACAATGCTCTAATAATGATGATCACCACACTTTGATTTACTTACAACTCAAGAATTACAACTCGATACTTAGAACAAAATATGACTCTATATGAATGCCAAATGACATAAAAAATGGACAAGCCACGTAAACATCATGCTAGCTATCTTACGATCATGCAAAGCAATATGACAATGATGGAGCGTGTCATAATAAAATGGAACGGTGGAAAGTTGCATGGCAATATATCTCGGAATGGCTATGGAAATGCCATAATAGGTAGGTATGGTGGCTGTTTTGAGGAAGGTATATGGTGGGTGTAATGCACCGGGGAAAGTTGCGCGGTACTAGAGAGGCTAGCAATGGTGGAAGGGTGAGAGTGCGTATAATCCATGGAATCAACATTAGTCATAAAGAACTCACATACTTATTGCAAAAGTCTATTAGTCATTGAAACAAAGTACTACCCACATGCTCCTAGGGGGGTAGATTAGTAGGAAAAGACCATTGCTCATCCCTGACCGCCACTCATAAGGAAGACAATCAATAAATAAATCATGCTCCGACTTCATCACATAACGGTTCACCATACGTGCATGCTACGGGAATCACAAACTTTAACATGAGTCTTTCTACCAATCCACAATTACTCACTAGCATGACTCTAATATCACCATCTTTATACCTCAAAAAAACATAAGGAATCAAACTTCACATAGTATTCAATGCACTTTATATGAAAGTTTTTATTATATTCCTCTTGGATGCCCATCATATTAGGACTAAATTCATAACCAAAGCAAATTACCATGATGCTTAGAGAGACTCTCAAAATAATATAAGTGAAGCATGAGAGTTCAAAATTTTCTCTAAAATAAAGCCACCGATGTGCTCTCAAAAGATATAAGGAAGCACTAGAGCAAAATTGCCTAGCTCAAAAGATATAAGTTAAGCACATAAAGTATTCTAATAAATAACGATTCATGCTTGTCCCTCTCAAAAGGTGTGTACAGAAAGGATGATTGTGGCAAACTAAAAAGCAAAGACTCATATCATACAAGACGCTGCAAGCAAAACACATATCATGTGGTGAATAAAAATATAGCCACAAGTAAATTTACCGATAGACGAAGACGAAAGAGGGGATGCCATCCGGGGCATCCCCAAGCTTAGGCTCTTGGTTGTCCTTGAATATTACCTTGGGGTGCCTTGGGCATCCCCAAGCTTAGGCTCTTGCCACTTTTTATTCCATAGTCCATCAAATCTTTACCCAAAACTTGAAAACTTCACAACACAAAACTCAACAGAAAACTCATGAGATCCGTTAGTATAAGAACATAAATCACCACTTTTGGAAATATTGTGATCTCATTATTTATTTATATTGGTGTAATATCTACTATATTCCAACTTCTCCATGGTTAATACCCCCCGATACTAACCAATGATTAATCAAAATAAGCAAACAACACATAGAAAACAGAATCTGTCAAAAACAGAACAGTCTGTAGCAATTTGTAAACTTCGAATACTTCTGTAACTCCAAAAGTTCTGAAAAATTAGGAAAACAGAGGCAATTTGTGTATGAATCTTTTGCAAAAACAATCAGTATTTTATCACGCTCCTATTAAAAATTAGAATTATTTTACTGGCGCAAAAGTTTCTGTTTTTCAGCAAGATCAAACCAACTATCACCGTAAGCCATCCCAAAGGTCTTACTTGGCTCAAACACTAACTCAAACACCAAAACCCAATTAGTACAGCTGTAATAATGTGTATTTTATTCAAGAACAGTATCAAAACAAAAAACACAAAAATAAAATTGGGTTGCCTCCCAACAAGTGCTATTGTGTAACTCCAAGGTGTCATTGTAGGTGCCGGCCGATCTTGAAGGAAACTTGCACCGTATGCTCCACTTGATAGTGCCGGAGTCGCTTAACCATTGGACCATGTAGGGACGAGGATGCTTCTTCTTGACCAATTGCAGCTTGGAACATTGCTCTTCACTTGCCAAGTTGTGACAACTTCCTCCGTCGATGATGACTTTCATGGAACGCCCGTTGATGCCGGCCTTGGTGTGGAAGATGTGGCACCGTTGGTCTTCTTCTTGGTGGTGTTGAAGCGTCAAGACCTTGGAGACCACAAGAGAGGGACTTGAATCATTGTCACAAAAGACTTGGTCATCTTCATCTTCGTTCATGCGCCGATGCATGGCCACGTGCTCAAGGGCTTCCATTTCTTCTTCACTCATGGAGTTGTATGTGCCATCATCGTTGAATATCATGGTTCGCTTGTTGGTGCATTCGATGACTTGTGTCCTCGGCCACCACATGTGAAGCACTTGATAGAACTTGTCTTGACGGGATCATTTGGTGGCGCCGAAGATGAGGGAGTCTTGGATTTGTAGGTGCTTGCCGGAGGACGAGTCGAGGAAGGCGTAACTTGCTTGGAACTTGACTTGTCGCTGGTACTTGGTGATGGTCTAGTTGAGGTAGGAGGTGGCGAAGTCGCGGGAGCTTGAGTGTAGGAGCCGTAGGTCTTGGAAGAGTACTTGGTGTATTTGAAGTCATCTTGCACTTGTCATTCGGCGTTGATCACTTGGTGAACTGGCTCGAGAAGGTTGGAGTAGGGTTGGAAGTCGGCAATCCGCTTGATTGGGTGGTTGAGGCCGTTCAAGAAGCGTGCCATAGTTTGCTCGTCATCTTCCTTGACATTGGCTCTTATCATGGCAATCTCCATTTCTTGGAAGTATTCTTCCACCGTCTTCGTGCCTTGCTTGAAGAGTTCCAACTTCTTGAAAAGATCACGGGTGTAGTGTGTAGGCACGAAGCGAGATCTCATGACATCCTTCATTTGCGTCCAAGTTGTGATTGGTGGTTCGCCACTTGCTTGTCATCGCTCGATCACTTGTTCCCCCCAAATGAGGACGTAGTCTTGAAACTCGAGGGAGGCCATGGCGATCTTCTTTTCCTCGTCGTAGTTGTGAAGGCGGAATATCTTGTCCACCTTGAATTACCATGAGAGATATTCTTTGGGATCATTGCTTCCGGAGAACTTCGGCATGGTGAACTTGAGCTTGCCGTAGTGAAGTTCTTCATCATAGTGGCGGTTTTGATGTCGCTCTTGCCAGGGAGGAATATCCTCAAATGCTCGTTCCTCGTGATGTCGCTCTTGGCATGGAGGAGGGTCTTGAAGCACTTGTTCCACTTGGTGTCGTTCTTGTCGTGGAGGAGGATGAGGCATATGCGCTTGGTTTCGCCTTTCTTGTTGCTCTTCACGTCGTGCGGCTTCTTCTTGTCGTGCTTGACGAAGTGCTTCCTCTTGTTCACGCCCTTGGCGGTTGCGCTTATTGATGGCTCTAGTGGCCTCGCGGAGTGTGCATTGTTCTTCGGGTGCTTGTGCTTCACGACGCTCTTGTGCTTGTCGACTTGGGCGGCGGCTTGAGTGGCGCCGTCTTGGCGAAGAGGTTGAGGAAGACGCGCAGCTCACGATCATGTTGCAGAATTCTTCCATTTGTGTGGTGAGCTTGGCGTCTAGGTAGTCACGATTCCTTGCTTCTAATTGATGAAGGTCGGTGTCGAGTTGCTCGAGGCGCTCACCCAAAGCTTCACTTTCTTGATGTCGACCTCGTTGGGCGACGAAGAAGTGGTTCTTGGTGTCGTAGTGATGATCATCACCTTGCTCCTCAAAAAGTGGGTTCATCAAAGAACTTGGCCTATCCATCATAACCAAGTGGGGTGAGTAGGAAAATGAGAGAACAATACCGAAGTTAGCTTTTCACGAGGATTGTGGATGTATCAAGTATCGCTCAATGTAATGCCACAATAGGAGAATTGGTACCGGGTTTGTTTCTCACACCTATACAAGTAAAGCTTATGGAGGAGCTTGGTTAGGACGGTGGCACAAAAATTTCAAGCAAATGTTAGTCAAGATATCGATAAGGTTGAGAAGGTTCACAAAATTGCAAGTAAAGCAAATATATCAAACCCAAGAATATCATTAGGAGCACACACACGGAAGATATATGGGATCCGCACAACCAAGGAGTGAGCTCAAGATGTGTAACCACGGAAAATGCTCTTGTTATACGGATGCTGGAGAAATGCTAGCTCGTTTGCTCAAATGGGTAAGATACGCTTGTGCACCTACCTATGAGAAAAACCTACTGTCTTCAATCCCAGCTATGCTATGTATGTGGTGACCAAGATGATGTATCGATGCAAAATGGCTCAATGATATTGCTCACAAGCTCTTTGTTTCTCCTCTTTTGCTTAAAAGATTTCTTTCTTTTTTTATGCTTGATGCTCGAGCCAAGTATGATATGAGACAAGTATGTAAGATATGCACGGGAGAGACTTAGGGCACAATGATGATAGCAAGATCACTACGATGCATAATATAGCGTGGCCTGGCAATTCTCAACTCGCTAGTCTCGGTGGGTAAGCGACGCAAAATGGCTCGGGTTATCAATGCAAAAGCAAGGAAATGAACTAAGTGTCATCGAGGTTACCATCCTTGCTTACGGTTAGCGGTGTCAAAGGTGAAGATTGTTGGCGATGACGACTCCGTGGCGATGATGAATGGCGGTGATATTGATGTCACACGTTCCTAAGTAGCCGAAACACCTTAGGAAATGGAAACCGCAACTCAAAATCGGTCAAATGCGGAAGGTGGGTGTTTCTATGGTGAATTTTTTTATGGAGGCAAAAGGTGGTGGTAATGATATATGTGGATGGGGGATGTCACGAGCTTCCAAACCAGCTAAAGAACACGAAAAACGTACTTGGGAGGTGAAAGTTATGGCCAAAACGGTGTTGTTGGTGGGCTGATTTCCGGGGGTGCGGGCACCTGGGGGTTCGGGTGCGGCTGCCTGGGGTGGTCAGGGGAAACAGCCCGAGGGTGCGCACACCCGGGGGTTCGGGGTGATGGATTTGGGCGAATATTTTGGGAAATGGCCAAATTCAGTGGATTTCATGGTGGGAAGGGTGGGGATTGATGGGTAGGGGCTAGGTCCACTTGCCAAACAACAAATCCATGGACCAAAACAACCAAATCTCACAAGATCCAACAAATTGCAAGAAAAATTTTGGGGGCTATTTTTGTGGGGATTTTTGAATTAAGACAAAAAACAACAAAATCAAGCTAGCAAATGGGAGGATGGGACTCCAAGATGTGAATCAACCTTGCTCATGATACCAAGATGTTGTAGGGTGAAACCCTAGATGGGATCTTTTCACACTTGGAGGGAGGAAAGAGGAAGAACACACAAGAACACAAGGAGGAAATCACTCAAGCAAACCCAAATAACACATCCACTAGAGTAGCATACATGAGATCCACAAGCATACAAGAACAATTCAAGGAAAATAGCACTAGGGTGAAGTTCTTCCCACTCCTAGGAGATGAGGTCTTGATGTTGATCTTCTCCAAGAGGAGGCCTTGATAATCCACAAGGATTCTTCCCAAGGTGGGGGCTTGATCTCCAAGAGGAGGGGATACAAGGAGCAAAGCTCTCTAGTGTCTATCAAATACTTTGCTAACCTCACAAATGAGCTAGGGGAAGAGTTTATATAGCCTAGGGAGGAAATATGAGGGAAAGAGGGGTATAAGGGTCAAAAAGCCCTAATTGCACGCAGGAAAACTCGGAGTAGTCCGGGCACCCGGGGTAAAGGGGCCTGGGCACCCGGAGTAGAGGTGGCCGGAGGAGGCCCGGCAACCGGACCGGTCAGGAGGGCCGAGGCCGAGGTGCGGTCGGGGCTGGGCACCCGGGGTGGCGGCTGGTGAGGTGGCCGGGCACCCGGAGCCAAAGGCCAGGCACCCGGGGCGAGGCCCAAGCAGCGGCTGGGCGAGGGGCCGGGCACCCGGGGCAGGTAGGGGCGTGGCCCAGGCAGAGGCCGGGCACCTGGGGCCGAGAAGGCCGGGCACCCGAGGTGTCGAGGGGGTGTTCACTCCCCGTGGTTGCGTGTCCTTCTTCCTCCTCTCTCTTCATAGATGATTGTGTCTTCCCCCTAGCTTCTTCATGGGCTTCTCCTTGGTACTTGTGGATGCACAACACCTCTATTTGAGGTAGGAGCCAATTCATATGCGAATCCGAATGAAACTCGAAGAGGAAAGAATTGACCTTGTTCTCGATAGCGCGTGCACGTGCTCTTGTCATTGGTACCTTGGTGCTTATGGCGGTGATAGAGTGTCCATGGGGATGATGGAGGGATGCTCCACATCAAGTTGACTCATCTCCAGTCCCATCTTTCTCAAGATTTATATTAGAAAACAAAGATTCAATAGGAGTCACATCAATCACTTTAAGATCTTCATCATTATTTTCACAAAAACTAGAAGAACACGCTTTTACAAACCAATCTCGCTTAGCACGCATCTTAGCGGTTCTTTCTTTGCACTCATCAGTGGAAATTCTCATAGCTTTCAGAGATTCATTAATATCATGCTTGGGTTGAATAGATCTAATTTTCAAAGAATCAATCTCAAGAGAAATTCTATCCACATTCCTAGTTAAATCATCAATCTTAAGCAATTTTTCTTCAACCAATGCATTGAAATTCTTTTGCGAACTAACAAATTCTTTAATATTGTTCTCAAGATTAGAGGGCATCTCATTATAATTTCCATAAGAATTGTTTTAGGAAATAACTTAATTATTAGAGGAATTACTAGGAAACGGCCTAGGTTTAAAATTACCTCTATACGCGTTATTACCAAAATTGTTCCTACAAACAAAATTCACATCCATAGATTCATTATTATTCTCAATAAAAGTAGACAAAGGCATATCATTAGGATCAATAGGAGCACTCTTACTAGCAAACAATTTCATAAGTTTATCCATCTTTCCACTCAAAACATTAATCTCTTCAATCGCATGCACTTTTTTCCTAGTAGAAGATCTTTCGGTATGCCATTGAGAATAGTTAACCATAATATTATCTAGGAGTTTAGTAGTTTCTCCTAAAGCAATTTGCATAAAAGTACCTCCCGCGGCCGAATCTAAAAGATTTCTAGAAGCAAAATTCAATCTGGCATAAAAAATTTGTATGATCATCCGTAGATTTAAACCATGAGTATGGCAATTTCGTATCATCAGTTTCATCCTCTCCCGAGATTGTGCAACATGTTAATGATCAAGTTGCTTAAAATTCATAATATCGTTCCTAAGGGAGATGACCTTAGCGGGAGGAAAATACTTGGAAATAAAAGCATCTTTACACTTATTCCATGAATCAATACTATTTTTAGGCAAAGATGAAAACCAAGTTTCAGTAAGATCTCATAGTGAGAAAGGAAATAGCTTCAATTTAACAATATCAATATCCACATCTTTCTTATTTTGCATATCACACAACTCAACGAAATTATTTAGATGGGATACGACATCTTCACTAGGAAGGCCGGAAAATTGATCTTTCATAACAAGATTCAGCAAAGCGGCATTAATTTCATAAGATTCCACACTAGTGGCGGGAGCAATCAGAGTACTAATAAAATCATCATCATTATTATTATTATTATTGGAAAAGTCACACAATTTGGTATTCTCTGGAGACATCGTGACAATGCAAGCAATATAACACACGAGCAAACAAAAAGCAAGCGAAAAGACGAACGGAAGAAGGACGAATAAAAAGGAAAATATTTTTGTATTTTTTCTGAAAATTGTTTTAGAAGAGGGGGAGAGGAAAATGAGAGGCAAATGGCAAATAATGTAATGTAAGAGATGAGAGTTTTATGATGGGTACTTGGTTGGCTTAACGTATATCTCCCCGGCAACGGTGCCATAAATTCTTCCTGCTACTTCTTGAGCTTGTGTTTGTTTTTCCCTTGAAGAGGAAAGGGCGATGAAGCACAGTAGAGAGAAGTATTTCCCTGGGTTAAGAACTAAGGTATCAATCCAGTAGGATAAACAGATCCACCTACACAAACAGTCAAACACTTGCACCCAGCGCGATAAAGGGGTTGTCAACCCCTTCACGGTCACTTGCAAAGGTGAGATCTGATAGAGATAAATAAAACATAAACAAAAGATAAAATATTTTGGGGGCTTTTGGTTTATAGATCTGAAAATAAAAGATTGCAAAATAGTAGATCGGAAACAAATATGATGGAAGATAGACCCCGGGGCCATAGGTTTCACTAGAGGCTTATCTCTTAAAGGCAAATAATACGGTGGGTGAACAAATTACTGTCGAGTAATTGATAGAAAAGCGCAAAGTTATGATGATATCCAAGGCAATGATGATGCATATAGGCATCACGTCCGTGTCAAGTAGACCGACTCCTGCCTGCATCTACTACTATTACTCCACACATCGACCGCTATCCAACATGCATCTAGAGTATTAAGTTCATAAAGAACGGAGTAATGCCTTAAGTAAGATGACATGATGTAGAGGAATAAACTCAAGCAATATGATGAAAACCCCATCTTTTATCCTCGATGGCAACAATTCAATACGTGTCTCACTACCCCTACTTTGTCACTGGGTGAAATCACGCAAGATTGAACGCAAAGCTAAGCACCTCTCCCATTGCAAGAAAAATCAATCTAGTTGGCCAAGTCAAACCGATAATTCGAAGAGAAATACAAGATATCAAATCATGCATATAAGAATTCAGAGAAGATTCAAATAATATTCATAGATAAGCTGATCATAAATCCATAATTCATCGGATCTCGACAAACACACCGCAAAAGCAGATCACATCAGATAGATCTCCAAGAACATCGAGAACATGGTATTGAGAATCAAAGAGAGAGAAGAAGCCATCTAGATACTAGCTATGGACCCGTAGGTCTGATGTAAACTACTCACGCTTCATTGGAAGGGCAATAGGGTTGTTGTAGATGCCCTTCGTGATCGAATCCCCCTCCGGCAGGATGCCAGAAAAGGTCCCAAGATGGGATCTCACGGGAATAGAAGGTTGTAGTGGCGGAAAAGTATTTTTGTGGCTTTCTCTGGGGGGTTTTGGAATATATGTGAATCTATAGGACGAAGAAGTAGGTCAGGGGATCCCCAAGGGGGCCACAAGGTAGGGCGATGCCCCCCTAGGGCGCGCCCTCCACCCTTGCCGCCGCCTCATGGCTCTTCTGGCTTGGACTCCAAGTCCTCTGGGTGTCTTCTGGTCCAAGAAAAATCATCGCGAAAGTTTTATTCCATTTGGACTCCGTTTGATATTCCTTTTCCGCGAAACTCACAAGGAAAAATTGGCACTAGGCTCTAGGTTAATAAGTTAGTCCCAAAAATAATATAAAATAGATGCATATAAAACATCCAAAATAGATAATATAATAGCATGGAACAATCAATAATTGTAGATATGTTGGAGATGTATCAGCCGCACGTATCTCGTTCTCAGGAAATGACTAGATAGGTCAGCCTACGAGTAAAACCAATCCTATAGTTGCCCCGCAGTGGCGCCAGAGTCTGCCCATTTTGGACCAACACCATCGGCACTGTCCCACCTGTATTATGTTGAATTAAGAATACTCGAGGTGATCAGCCCCTATGCAAATTTAATTAATTAATTTTAGTATCATTATGTTAGCAAATTTTAAAACCAAAGTTGGGCCTTGCTGGAAGTGTCTTATCCTAAGCGATTGGTCAGGGGGGCCATAATACCCCACATGTGTTAGGAGTGCTCATCAAGGAACATAACACCGTTATGACGGAAACTAGGGCGGCATGAGTGGAACAAAACACTAGGCAAGAGGTCATGCCTTCCACCCATTACCAAGTATATGATGCATTAATTAAATAAGAGATATTGTGATATCCCATGATAAACATGTCCCAACATGGAACAATCTGCACTGCACCTGCAACTAGCAACGCTATATGAGGGGCTGAGCAAAGCGGTAACATAGTCAAACAATGGTTTGCTGGGATGATGGAAAGGTTAGAGGCTTATCATGGCATTTTGGGAGGCTGGACAAACAAGTGATAGGTAGCACGACATAGCGATAGCATCGAGACAACTAGCAAGCAAAGATAGTAGTGATATCCAAGGTAATGGTCATCTTGCCTGAAATCCCACTTGGAAAATGATGTAGGGTAGAACCCTAGATGCCTAATATTTCACGATTGGAGTGGATCCTGCGGAGAACAGGAGGGGAAAACTAGGGGAAGCACGAGAGGAAATCACTCAAACCAACAAGATTTGATTACACATGTGTTAGATCCTCGAAACACAAAGAGACACAAGATCCACGATCAACAAGGGACAATACAAGTAGCAAGTTCTTCTCCGTGAGGAGGTCTTGAGGGGTCTTCCCGTGAGGGGTCTTGAATCCACTTGGGGGATCTTCTCCGTAGAGGCCATGAACTCCGATGAAGAAGGTATCAAGTGGAGAGCAAAGCTTCTCAAATGAGCTACTACTTCGCTAACCCTAAAACATAGGTAGGAGAAGAGTATATATAGTCTAGGGGTGGAAGGGTACATGGGCCTTAGCCCAAGTCACTACACGCAGGCAGGGCCGGAAGTTCCGGGCGCCGGAGGTTCTCGGCCAGGTTCCGGGGAAGGTCCGGCCTAACCAGAGAGTTGGCATGGTAGGAGCTGGGCTGGCGTCCAAGGGCCGGAAGGTCCGGGCAGGCAGGAGGTTCCGGGGGCCGGAAGGTCCGGCCAGGTTCTAGGCTAGTTCCGGGCTAACCAAAGAGTTAGTACGCCCGGGCTCTTCTGGGTCGTCGGAGGCCAGAAGTTCCGGGTCGGCCGGAGGTTCCGGGCTCTGGCCGGAAGTTCTAGGCTGGACAGAGAGTTGACGCTTGTTCCTTCTTCCTCAGTTCTCGGCTCTGTGGCTTGTGCGTTGTACCTAATCACACATAGTGTTTCCGACTTAGGCAGTAGCCATGTCTCACTCGAATGCAAAGGAAGCTCAAGTAGGAGGGATGTCACCTGGGATTGAATAGCACGTGCTCTTGCTCTTGTCATGGGTCCACTTGGAGCTTGGGTAGTGTCAATGGGGATGACCGTGGGATGCTCCGCATCATCTCCCTCCCTTGGGAAAGATCCGACCTCGGATCGAAATCCTCACCACCATGGTAGGGAGAGAGATCTCTGACGTTGCAGATATCGCTCACGGAGTACTTGTCGCATGGTATGTCGATCTTGTAGGCATTGTTGCTGTAGCGTGCAAGCACCTTGAAGGGTCCATCGGCTCGAGGTAGGAGCTTTGACTTGCGTTCATTGGGGAAGCGTTCCTTGCGAAGGTGTAGCCACACAAGATCTCCAATGTTGAATATCATGGGTTGCTTGTTGACGTTGAGCTTGGTCGCGAGTCATTGTACTTGGCGCTCAATGGTGTGCCTTCTATATTCATGCATCTTCTTGAGGTAGCTCACTCGTGCATTCGCGTCCATGTTGATGCACTCTTGTAGTGGTAGAGGAAGAATGTCCAATGGGGACAACAGGTTGAAGCTGTAGACGATCTCGAAGGAGGACTTCCCGGTAGTCAAATGTCTTGCACGGTTGTAGGCGTACTCGGCGATGGGTAGACACTCCTCCCACTCCTTGATGTTCTTCTTGATCAACACGCGAAGTAGAGTGGAGAGTGTTCGGTTCGTCACCTCCGTTTTGCCGTCGGTTTGTGGATGGTATGCCGAGGAGAACAAAAGCTTGATTCCGAGCTTGGCGCATAGAGTCTTCCAAAAGTAGCTCAAGAACTTGACGTCGCGGTCCGGGACAATAGTCTTTGGAACTCCATGGAGGCGCAAGATTTCTCTACAAAAAAGATTTGCAACATGTGAAGCATTGTCTATCTTGTTGCAAGGAATGAAATGAGCCATCATAGAGAATCGGTCCACAACAACAAACATGGAATCTTTGCCATTTCTAGTTCTAGGCAAACCAAGCACAAAATCCATGCTAATATCTTCCCCATGGGTGATACAGAATAGGAAGTGGCATATAGAGACCATGGGATTGAGCTTTAGACTTACATCTTTGTGGCATGTAGAGCACCGATTGGTGAAGCGTGAGACGTCGCATTTTGGGCCAAAAATAGTTCTCGGAGAGCATAGAAAATGTCTTGTCGCGTCCAAAGTGTCCCATTAGTCCTCCTCCATGAGCCTCTTGCAAAAGTAACAAACGAAGAGAAGGCTCAAGGATACAATGTTTGTTAGCTCTCATAAGATAAACATCTTTGATGTAATATCGCTCCCAAGATTTATGCGTCAAACATTTAGCATATGGAATAGTAAAAGTAGGATCATGCACATACAAGTCTTCCATGTGCTCAAAACCAATGACATTCAATTCAAGTTGGGTAAAAAGCATGCATCTACGGGAAAGTGCATCCGCCACAACATTATCGTTGCCTTTGATGTACTTGATAACATAAGGAAATGACTCAATGAATTCACTCCACTTAGCATCACGCTTGTTTAACTTAGTTTGACCCTTAAGGTATTTAAGTGTTTCATGATCGGTGTGAAGAATGAACTCATGAGGGCGGAGATAATGCTCCCAAACATGCAAGACTCTCACTAAAGCCTATAGCTCTTTGTCATAGATGGGATAATTGAGTTGCGCTCTGGAAAGTTTTCACTAAAGTAGGCTATGGGTCGCCTCTCTTGCATTAACACACCTCCTATGCCATAACCGCTAGCATCGCAAAGTTCCAACAATACTTCCGCACACCACCACTGCTTTCTGCAACCACCATCACCTATCCGCTACCACTTCCGACAATTTTGACACGTTTGTTTTGAGAATTTGAGTTGCGGTTTCCATTTCCTAATGTGTTTCGGTTACTTAGGGACGCTTCGTTACCGACACCACCGCCGCTCATCTTCGCCACGGCTTCGTCATCGACAACAACCACTTCACCTTCGTGACACCATCAACCGTAAGCAAGGGCGGTAACCTCGATGACATCTTCGTATACTCTCCCTTGCCATTGTATTGTTAACCCCGAGCCCATTTTGCGTCACTTTCCTATCGAGACTAGCCATTTGAGTATTGTCGGGCAATGTTACTTGTGCACTTTAGTGATAATCGATACGCACCTTCCATTGCGTGCATATATCATCGTATAATCTGTTATGGTATCAATTGTTCCCGCATATACATCATTGCTACCTTGGTTCAAAAATTTCGCATAAATGTCGATATGACAATATCAAAAGAAATAAAAGTTTTTCAGCAAAGAGAAACAAAGAGCTTGTAAGGAATAGCAATAGCATTGCCACCTTGCATATCAAATTGTCATACTCGATTATGTTGGATCATCATGAGAGAATCACCGGGAGCCATACATACATAGCAAACTTGGCATATAAAGTCATTACGTTTTGTCTCTTATAGGTCTTGCACAAGTTTCGTATCTCGCCTATTGAGCAAGCATGCTAGCGTCTCTCTAGAGTTGTGAAACAAGTGCATTTTTCATGGATTTCACATTTTGAGCTTGTTCCTTGGTTGCATGACCCCATTTATTGAATATTGCTAAGAATTGCATAAATTTTGTGCCACTATCCTCACCGAGCTACTCCAAAAGCTTTACTTCTGTATGGGTGAGAATCGCCAAGATCCAGTACCAATTGTGCTACTTCCATAATACTACATTGGGTGATCTTTGATCCATCTTAAACATTGGACAAGGTACATTTGGTCTAGTTCTTTCCTTTCTTCCACTCACATATTTCCTCTAGATGATGGATAGGCCAAGTGCTTCTACCAACCCACTCTTCATCGAGCAAGAAGAGGAACACAACAACTACGTCACCAAGAATCAACTATTCGACATGCGTAGAGCTTTGCACCAAGAGAATGAAGCATTGAGCGACCACATCAATCAACTCGCCACGTACATGCGATAATCCGAAGAACGAACACGAGACTACCTCGACAACTCAATGGCAACTCTAAAGGAAGACATACGAGCCATGCTGGTCAACCACTCATCTACAACGTCATCATCATCAAGACGACGATGCTCAAGCCGACAATCTTCGGATTCAAGTCATTCATGACCTCGTTCACATCATCGTCAAGCTCGTGAGGATCATCAAGAACTACAAAATTCATCCCATGGTAATGGTTTGCAAGGCCGCCTTTGAGAGCGCGAACAACAATGTCGACAAGAACAAGCCACCATGGACCATGATGCGGAGGATCCTACGGTCATCCCCATGGACCTACCCACGTCTCCCACGACACCACTTGGACCAATGACAAGAGCCCGAGCAAAGGTTATCGAAGATAAGGTGAACTCGCTCCTCTCCGAACTTAAACGTTCTTCATGCGAGACATGGCTACTACCTCAAGCGTAGACCCTATGCGTGATCATGTACTTGGAGGGAAGCCACGGAGCAACTACATCCAACAGCCAAGACGGCGAGGACACCAAGTACAAGGAACAAGAAGAGGAGCTGCCAGAAAATCTCCAACCACCGGACAGCCGAGACTTGTCGGACGTCCGACGCCTGAAGCTCCAGCCAGCCCATGTCCCAGCCAGCGAACGCTACAGCGACCGGGCATCCGACACCCTCCAGCCAACGTACGACCGGGCCCCATCAGAAATCCGACACCTATGGGTCTGAGCCAAAATGCCAGAAGTTTGAAACCAACTGGATGACCGACGCCTCAGACGTCTGACGCTGACCTGAAATCTACCAACCGAGCTAAAACGCCAGACGTCCGACAAGGATCGGACGACCGGACCCTTACGAGCCACTGGACGTCCGGTAACTGTCGGACGAACAACGCCAGTCTACGGGCAGAGACTAGGGCCGAGGCCCATGTACCCCTTCGCCCCCTAGGCTATATATACTCCTCCTCCATCTTTCTAGGGTTAGCAATGTGATAGCTCATTTTGGAGATAGAGCTTTGCACATCCACTTGATAGTTTCTCCCTCGGAGACCGCGTCCTCTACGGAGAAGATCCCCCAAGTGGATTCAACACCCCTCACGGGAAGACCCCTCAAGACCTCCTCACGGAGAAGAACTACCGCCTCTTGTATCATCCTTTGTTGCGTTTAGATCTTGTATCACCCTTTATGTTCATGGATCTAGCACATGTGTGATTGTTCTTGTTGATTTGAGTGCCTTTCTCTCATGTTTTCCCCTCGTGTTCTTCGTGTTATTCGTAGGATCCTCTCCATTTCGTGAAAGATCGGCCCTAGGGTTTCCACCCTACATCATCTTGGTATCATGAGCCTTGGTTGATCACGAATTTGGAGCCCCTACTCGTGTTTTCTAGCCTTGTTTTGTTGATTTTGTCCCAATTTCAAAGATTCCCCACCAAAAATAGCCCCAATTGTTTTTCTGATTTGTTGGTTTTGATGAAGTTTTGTTGGATTTGATCTGTGGATTTCGTGTGTACTAGGTAGATCTAGTTTTCCCCCATCATTTTCCCCTTTTCCATCCATAAATTCATCCAATTTTGATTAAATTTTGCCCCTCCAGCACTAGAGTTCATCCCGTGCCCGAAATCACCCAAGCACCGGATGTCCGACCGATACCGGACTTCCGACGATCACCAGTCGTCTGACCCCACCCGGACGTCTGAGGAAACCTGACGAAACTGAACTTTGTTCAGTCCCACCGGCCCATTTCCACTTCCGGAAACGCACCCCCTGATCCACTCCCACTTCCGCATACGCACTTCCACACCACCACTTTCCTCAACCACCACCACTTACCCGATACCAACTCCGACAAATTTTTGCCACTTTTGGTCTTTGAGAATTTGAGTTGCGATTTTCGTTTCCTAACTTGTTTTGGCTACTTAGGACGATTCGACATCGACATCACCGCCGCTCATCTTCGTCATCGACATCCACTTCACCATTTTGACACACTCACCGTAAGCAAGAATGGTAACCTATATATCATCTTAGTATCGTGATATCCCTTCATGGTACATTCATTCTTGACATTGCATTGATAACCCCATAGCCCATCTTGCATAACTTTCCTATCGAGACTAGCCATTGAGTATTGCCGGCAACGTTAATTGTGCACATTAGTGATCATAGTTCCCTTTGCATACATACAATATCCTCTTCATATTGGTATACATATCTTGGTATCATATCTTGTGTCACAAGGTTGTCATCGCATATACACAATTGCTACCTTGGCTCGTGAAGTTTTGCATAAGAGGCCAAAGAAAGAGCTCAAAAGAGAAAGAGCCAAACAAGCTTTTAAGCAAAAGGAAAAGATAAGCAAAAAGCCTTTAAGCAAGAACCATAGCATCATACTACATTAAGATTGTCATACTCGATCATCTTGGATCATATCATATGAACACCATACATATAGCATACTTGGGATAGAAGTCGTTGCATTTGTTTAGTAGGTTGTGCACAAGTCTCGTATCCGCCTATTGTGCAATCGCGCTAGCGTCTCTCTAGTGTTGGGCAACAAGAGAATTTTCCGTGGATTCCACATTTTGGCTCATTCCTTGGTTGCACAACCCCATTTATCTATCCATGTGTGTGTTTCTGTGTGCGTTATCTTGCTATTGGTCTACTTGTTGCATTTGCAAATTTGCGAATCTTTTCCAACATTATTGAATCTTACTAACATTCGCATCAAATTTTGTGCCACCATCCTCACCAAGCTCCACAAAAGGCTTCATTTGTGTAGGTGTGAGAGATTGATGAGATACGGTACCAATTGTGCGATTTCCTTGTTACATCATTGACCGATCTTTGATACATTCTCAACATCGGTCAAGGTACATTTGGTATAGTTCTTTTCTTTATCCCACTCACACATTTACTTGAAATGATGGATAGGCCAACTACTTCTACCAACCCACTCTTCATCGAGCAAGACGAGGACCCGAACACCTACGTCACCAAGAACCACCTCTTCGGCGCACAAAGAGCATTGCATAAAAAACAACAAGCATTGAGCGACCGCATCGGCAATCTCGCCACCGACTTGCGAAAATCCTAGCAACGTACAAGAGACTACTTCGACAACAAGCTCGACAAACAAAAACAAGAGAGCAATGCAAGAATGGACGAGATTCATGCCTTGTTGGTCAACCGCTCTTCTACCACTTCGTCCTATTCAAGGCAGAGTCACTAGAGTCGACATTCCTCCGACACCATCTCCGGCTCAAGTACACCGACATCAAACACTTTTCGTTGAGCCGCGCACGACGACTGTCAACCAAACCGCAATCCTCTACATGGCACCGATCCTCAAGAGCAACTTTTAGAGCAAGAACAGGAGCGTCGTCAAAATCGAGCTACCCTCGAGCAAGCACAAGAACGGCAACGGTTACGCCACCAAGAGGAAGAGCGAGCGTGCCAACACCAAGACGCACAAGATGCCGAGGCACAACATTAAGAACAACAACGACGTGAAGCTCAAGCACTGGAGGTGCAACGTGCCCTCCGAGACACTAGTCGTGCCGTCGCCGCACGCAACCGACATACTTGTGAGCTAGAAGAAGCACTTTGCAACGAAGTTCAAGAGAGGAACTATCAAGCATGATTGCACCGACACGTTCCACAAGCTCCTCCACAAGCTAGACAAGAACCACAAGTTCGTCAAGAGCAACAAGACAATGGGAATCCTCCACGCTAAGAACAACTTGAGGGTGACAATCCTCCACGTCATGGATGTCATCACCCTCGACCACAACACAATGAAGAGAAACGCTACGGCAAACTCAAGTTCACCATGCCCAAGTTTTCCGGAAGTAATGATCCCGAAGAGTATCTTTCATGGGCATTGAAGGTTGACAAAATCTTTCATTTGCACAACTATGAGGAAGAGAAGAAGATTGCCATGGCATCCCTTGAGTTTCAAGACCATGTCCTCATTTGGTGGGAGCAAGTCACTGAGCTTCGAGAAGCAAGAGGTGAAGCACAAATCACCACTTGGGATCAAATGAAGGATTTCCTGAGAGCATGATTTGTGCCAACTTACTATAACCACGACCTTTTCAAGTGACTACAACTACTCAAGCAACGAACAAGAGCGTTGAAGAGTACTACAAGGAAATGGAGATCGCCATGATAAGAGCTAATGTAACGGAAGATGATGAGCAAACTATGGCACGTTTCTTGAATGGACTCAATCATCCTATCAAGAAATCGCCGACTTCCAACCTTACTCAAACCTCATCGAGCTAGTGCATCAAGCCACCAAGGCGGAGCGAAAAGAGCAAGATGACTTCAAGTATGCCAAGTACTCTTCCAAGACATACGGCTCATGCAATCAAGCTTCACTGACTCCACCGACTTCTACAACAAACAAACCTTCTACAAGCACCGGCGACAAGTCAAGTTACAAGAAAACTTCGACAACCTCAAGTCGCCCTCCTACTACAAGCAACTTCAAGCTGAGAGCTTCATCATCTACAACTCCACTGGATGAGACCATCAAGACAAATTCCATCAAATGCTTCACATGTGGCGGCTGAGGCCACAAGTCCTTCGAGTGTACCAATAGGCGCACCATGATCCTCAACGACATGGCACATACGACTCCATTAGTGAAGGGGAAATGGAAGCCCTTGAGCATGTAGCCATGCACCAGCAAGAGAACGAAGACGAAGATGATCAAGTCTTTTCTGACGAAGATTCGAGCCCTGCTCTCGTTGTCTCCAAGGTCTTGACACTTCAACACCAACAAGACGAAGACCAAAGATGCCATATCTTCCACACCAAGGCATACATCAATGGAAGGTCCGTGAAGGCCATCATCAACGAAGGAAGTTGCCACAACTTGGCAAGTGAAGAGCTATGTTCCAAGCTAAAATTGGTCAAGATGAAGCACCCTCGCCCTACAAGGTCCAATGGCTTAGCGACTCCGGCACCATCCAAGTGGAGCAAACCATATAAGTCTCCTTCAAGATTGGCACATATGAAGACACCTTGGAGTGTGATGTCGTCCCTATGTCCATTTGCCACCTCCTACTTGGACGACTACGACAATTCGACCGTGGCGTCATCCACAATGGGCGAACCAATCACCATAGCTTCAAGATGAAGGGAAAGGAGTACGTGCTATGACCTATGTCACCAAGTCAAGTGATCGCCGACAAGCAAGCAACCACCCATCATGGAGAAAATAGTGAGAGAGTGAGCCACCCAAATGTAACATCCCAAATTTTCAATTTGGAATGTTATACATAGGTCATTCATGCATATCATATTTTATTGCATATTTCGTTTTTTGCGATCCTCGAAATTCTAAGCAACTCAAGGACCCACGGAGAGAGTTGGGAATTTCACGTTGTTCATATTTGAATTTTTTTCAAATATTGAAACAAGGATCATTTTGGTTTTAAATAATTTTTCTCTCCGAAAATATTTCGTATTAAAATATATGAGAGGAGATAATATGACTTCTCCAAAATAAATGAAATATTGGAGAAAAATATTAAAATCAATAAATAAATTTTATTTGGATTTTATTGCAATTTTATTTGAATTAGGAAAAATATGCGTTTTTCAAAATTGTATTAGAGGCCCAAATAACTGTTCGCTTTGTCCGCAATATTATTAGAGAACCGTGAAAATTTATTTCAGGATTTTTGGAGTCCGTTTAGTATTTCTTTTAATTGTTTTTCCGCATCAGTTTTTTAAAAAAAAGAGGAGCACCGACTTACCGGGCCGTGTTCGGCTAGGACACTGCGCCCGGGGGCCCTTTAAATCCCGCCCGAGCCACCGCCTCAGCCCACCCCGCGCCCCCGAAACCCTAGCCACCAGCCCCGCCGCCCGATCCGCGCCGCCGCCGCCGGAGCCCGCCGACCCCGCCGCCCGTCGCCGCCGCCCCGCCGGAGTTTCCACCGCCGCCGCCGACATGTTCGCCGAGGTAGCCACCAATTTTTTAATAACCGATCGGTTTTATTTCGAAAACCCAAGATTCGTTTTTTTATTTAGATCGGTTCGGTTTTTCTCGGTTCAGTTAAATCACGGACATTCGTTATAACGAACTTTGTTTGTCCGTTAGTCACAGACAGCGAACGTTCGTTCATTAGCCTGTTCGTCAGGTTTTCTTTTTCCAGGGTTTTTCCGCGATTATTTTTTATCGCGATTTCTACCCTGATCTTCATTTTAGTTTATCTTTTCGCTCGTTTATCGGAATCAGGCGATTCAAGCGCCTAGATCTTCGTCTCGAAACCCTCTTTATGTTAAACCAAATTGAACAAGATTTTGGTACTGTAAAATTTGACTTTAGTTCAGATTAGTAATCGGATCTTGTTTTCTTCGTAGTTTGAGTTTCGTTGCTCCGTTTGATTTGATTCTTTTTGCAAACCGGAGTTCTTCAGTGGAACTTTCTGGTTAGATCTTCTTATTTGAGTTTACCCGTGCATCTTTGCTTGATTGCTTATGTATGCTATTGTTTGTTTGCGATAGAATTCTCATAGTGCGAAGCGTGCTACTACGAGTCACTAGGTTTTGTGGATTGTCAGCAAGGCAAGTAACACATTGATCATACTCTTTTCATACCCAGTTTTTATGCATTAGTTACAATCCTCAAACACTGCATGATTAGGATGTGTTTAACTTGTGGGTATTGGGAAGTAGATAATGAGGTAGAACCTATTACCTGTTTTATTATCAAACCCTTGGGAGTTACTTCTACGTTATGCTTTTATTACTATGCTATGCTCGTAGACGTGGATTGGGTTTGAGTGTATCCATGACAGATGTGAGTTGTTAATTAATGGTTTAATTTAAGGTGGCAACTTTAATACACATCTGGGTGGATTGTTGGTTTTGGGCACCTGGGGTTATACCAGTGTTGTCCTAGGAGATCCCGGGGATATACCGTGTGATCATCCTATGGTCCGCCACCCAGGCTCAAAGGGATCATAAGATTATTCACGCTAGAAACTTCCGTGTGCAGCCACAAGCCATTATGGGCTCTGGCATAGTTGAGTATGTTGCATGACCTCTTCCAGTGGTAGGCTAGCAGATGTAGGGGATGTAGGTTGGTACTGTCTACCCGAGGTTAGAGTTAATGCTTCTGAAAGACTGTGTCTCGGTCATCCGTTTCTCAAACACCATGTAGTGCGAGAAATCCAACGGAGGAGATCGAGTGTTGCGGGGAAAAGTGTGCAAACATCTGCAGAGTGTACAAACTAATCATGTTTAGCCGTGTCCCCGGTTATGGACATCTTGAGTATCTGGTACTTGAACTATTGATTTGATCTCATCACTCTAAAATTAATTTGTTGGGTTGATAATTACTTTCTAATTGGGATTGAGATGGGGGTACCATTCTCAATGTTTCAACCACCATGATAGTTAAATAAAATATATATTCCTTTGTTGTAGGGAAAAATTGGCTTTTCGCAAAAACATATAACCTTAGAGCCTCCACCAGCCATATATGGATGTAGTGATAGTATTTATCTGTTTATTGCTCTACTGTGTTATATTGCTAGCATATTCCATGTGCTGACCCGTTTTCGGGCTGCAACGTATCATGTTGCAGACTTTTCAGACGACGAGTAAGGTGCCATAGGTCGTTTGTCATGCACTCAGCTATGCCGTTGGAGTTGATGGACTCACTTTATCTTCCAAGCCTTCCTCTGTTATCGTATTAGATGGCCTTAAGCCATATTTATTGTAATAAGTTCTCTTTTGAGACATTCGATGTAATAAGTGTGTGATTGCTACTCTGTTATAAATCCTTCGAGTACTGTGTGTGTCAGCATTACCGATCCAGGGATGACACTGAACACAGAGATTTGACCGTCTGAGGTCGGATCGCTACACCAAAAGGGAGTGAGAGCCACAAGCCCAAAACGAGTGCCTCCACGATGAGCAACAAGAAAAACTTAGTGCTATTTGCTACCAAAAGTGAGATGAGAGAAGTGTGTGAGAACCCATGAAATGAGCAGCCGGCTGTTGCTAATTTAGTCCGTACTATGCGCCATCCCAGTGCACTCCATGCTGGACATGGGATTGCCACCGAAAACGCTCAAGGCGATGGTCAAAATCTGTAGAAGCTTTCTATGGTATGGGAAAGAAGACGGTGGGGGCATCAAATGCGCAGTTGCATGGGAAGCTTTGTGCCGACCAAAATGGGCAGGAGGGCTCGGAGTCAGAAACTTGAGGTGGATGAATGTGGCACTTCAAGCGAAGTGGTTGTGATTGCAACGAGCATACCAAACTAGACCATGGGCGGAATTCAAATTCTTAGTACCCGACGAGGCAAGGGGCTTGTACCAAGAGGCGACTAAGGTGACTATGGGCGATGGACGCACAACATTGTCCTGGGAGGATAGGTGGCTCAACGGATACAGGATACATGAGCTAGCACCTCTCATCTACGAGATGGTGCCAAAGCGAACGAGTGGCGCTAGAACGATGGCGGAAGCTTTACAGGACCCAGCATGGGCTCGTGATGTTGGCCCGGACATGAATGACATAGCACTACTCCAGTTTCTAGAGGTTTGGCCACAAGTGGATAGCATGACTCTGGACCCACAACGACCAAATCAACTTGCATGGTCATGGGAGAAGGATGGCGAGTTCTCGGCAAGGTCAGCCTAAGCCTATGCGGCCAAATTCGTGGTCCTACAATGCTCAGTGAGAGCAACTTACACATGGGCATCGAAGGCACCCCTACGCTGCCGTTTCTTCGCATGGTTGGCCTTGAGGGATAGAGTGTGGACCTCGAATAGATTGGCAAGACGCGGACTCCAACATCAAGACACCTACCCCTTCAGCGACCAAGGCGACGAAACAATCAATCACCTCCTGATACAGTGCGTGTTTTAGAAGGAGGTTTGGACCAAGGTGGGCCAGGCCGTGGGCATGACGGGGACGATGCCATCGAGCAGAGATGATCTATCGGTATGGTGCACAAGATAAATATTCAATGGGAGGCATGCCAAGACTTTGCGGGCGGTACACCTGCTAGTCAAGTGGGAGTTGTGGAAGCACCGAATCACAATCGTGTTTGAGGGCATGAGACCGGACGTGCAGCATGTCCTACGACAGATTGCCTCCGAGTGTGTGGCATGGAGACAAGCGGGCATTCTACATGGAGACATTCAGATCGCTTTTGTTGGAGTAGATGCGTGGATCAAGGGCGAGTAATCCGTTAAGATGTTGTGGGGTGGAATGCGTTGTATAAGCACGTTGTAAATAACCATGGACGGGGTGTCTTCCCCTCTCGTTCTCTTAATATATGATACGCACATCGTGCGTATTCGATAAAAAAAGTGTTATGCATTATGTCCTATTGTGCAAGGGCGAGGCACCTAAAACTAACACCTCTCACCATCTACCTTTAGTGTTATCTTCTCTATTGCAGGAATTCAATGATGTATTCCTCGATGAGCTACCTCCGGGACTACCTCCACTATGAAGCATTGAACACCAAATAGACCTCATCACCGAAGCACCTCTTCCTAACAAGGCTCCCTACCACGTCAACCCCGAGGAAACCAAGGAGATCCAACGGCAAGTACAACAACTCATCGACAATGGACATGTACGAGAAAGCTTGAGCCCATGTGCCATCCCGGTAATCCTTGTTCCCAAGAAAGATGGTACATATCGCATGTGTTCCAATTGTCGTCCTATCAATGCTATCATCGTTCATTATCGCTAGCCCATTCCACGCCTTGACGATATGCTAGATGAGCTTAGCGAAGCCACCACTTTCTCTAAGATTGACCTTAAGAGTGGCTATTACCAAATTCGCATCCAAGAGGGTGATGAATGGAAAATCGCTTTCAAAACCAAATTTGGCTTGTACGAATGGCTTGTTATGCCTATGGGCTTATGTGAAGCACCCGGCACCTTTATGCGTGTGATGCATTTTGTTCTTCGCCCCTACATTGGCGTATTTGTTATGGTATATTTCAACGATATTCTTGTGTTTAGCAAATCTCTCAATGACCATGTCACCCATCTTAGAACCGTTTTGCAAACTCTTAGAAAAGAGCGCCTTTATGCTAATATGGAGAAATTCCTTTTTGGTGTTGATAAACTTGTTTTCTTGGGTTTGGTTGTGTCTTCTAAGGGTGTTCATGTAGATGAATCTAAGATCAATGCTATTAAAACTTGGCCACAACCAACCAATTTGCAACAAGTGTGCAGTTTCCTTGGCTTAGCCGGTTTCTATCGTAGATTCGTTAAGGACTTTAGCACTATTGCATCCCCTTTTCATGAAAAATGCACCACTTGTTTGGGGACCATCCCAAGATACCGGAGCTTAAGAATTTGCTTACACATGCTCCTTTGCTTGCTTTACCAAACTTTGATAAAACTTTTGAAGTTCATTGCGATGCTAGTGGAAACGGTATAGGAGGTGTGTTAATGCAAGAGAAGTGCCCAATTGCTTACTTTAGTGAAAAAAATTCCAGAGCGCAACTCAATTATCCCATCTATGACAAAGAGCTATATGCACTCGTGCGAGTATTGCGTGAGTGGGAACACTATGTTCGCCCTCATGAATTTGTCATCCATACGGATCATGAAACGCTTAAAACCTTAAGGGTCAATCTAAATTGAATAAGCGACATGCCAAGTGGAGTGAGTTCATAGAGTCATTTCCGTATGTCATCAAGTACATCAAAGGTATGGAAAATGTTGTGGCGAATGCTCCTTCCCGCAAATGCATGCTTGTCACTAAACTTGATTTGAATGTCATTGGCTTTGAGGACATAAAATACTTATATGCGCATGATCCTACTTTTGCTATCCCTTATGCTAAATGTTTGACGCATACGTCTTGGGAACGCTATAACATCAAAGATGATTATCTTATGATAGCTAACAAACTATGTATCCCCGAGTCTTCTCTTCTTTCTTAATTTTTCAACAATCATGGAGGAGGACTTATGGGCACTTTGGACGCGAGAAGACATTCGCTACGCTCTCCAAGAACTACTTTTGGCCCAAGATGTTCCGTGGTGTCTCACGCTTCACCAGCCGATGCTCTATATGTCGCAAAGCTAAGTCTAACGCTCAATCCCATGGTCTATATATGCCACTTCCTATTCCGTATTACCCATGGGAAGATATTAGTATGGACTTTGTGCTTGGTTCGCCTAGAACTCGAAATGGCAAAGATTCCGTGTTTGTTGTTGTGGACCGATTCTCTAAGATGGCACATTTCATCCCATGCAACAAGATAGACGATGCTTCACATGTTGCAAATCTTTTTTGTAGGGAAATATTACGTCTACATGGGGTGCCCAACACTGTCGTATCGGACCGCTACGTCAAGTTCCTTAGCTACTTTTGGAAGACACTATGCGCCAAGCTCGGAATCAAGCTTTTATTATCTTTGGCATACCATCCCCAAACTGATGGCCAAACGGAGGTCACGAACCGGACGCTATCTACACTCCTATGCTTGTTGAACAAGAAGAACATCAAGGAGTGGGAAGAGTGTTTACCCATCGCTGACTACGCCTACAATCGAGCACGACACTCTACTACCGGCAAGTCCCCCTTCGAGGTCGTCTATGGTTTTAACCCGTTGTCCCCATTGGACATTCTACCACTACCACTACAAGAGTGCATAAACATGGACGCAAGTGCATGAGTGAGCTACCTCAAGAAGATGCATGAAGATACTAGGCACACCATCGAGCGCCAAGTACAACGACTTGCGACCAAGCTCAACATCAACAAGCAACCCATGATATTCAACATTGGAGATCTTGAATGACTACACCTTCGCAAGGAATGCTTCCCCAATGAACGCAAGTCTAAGCTACGACCACGAGCCTATGGACCCTTCAAGGTGCTCGGGCGCTACAACAACAATGCGTACAAGATCGACTTACCACGCGACAAGTACTCCGTGGGCGATATCTTCAACGTCAAAGATCTCTCTCCCTACCATGGTGATGAGGATTTTGATCTAAGGTCGGATCTTTCCCGGGGGGGGGGGAGGGGGGAGATGATGTGGAACATCCTATAGTCATCCCCATGGACCTACCTACGTCTCCCACGACACCACTTGGACCAATGACAAGAGCTCGAGCAAAGGCTATCGAATATAAGGTGAACTCGCTCCTCTCCGAACTTAGACATTCTTCATGTGAGACATGGCTACTACCTAAAGTGGAGACCCTATGCATGATCAGGTACTTGGAGGGAAGCCACGAAGCAACTACATCCAACGGCCAAGACAGCGAGGACACCATGTACAAGGAACAAGAAGAGGAGCTGCCAGAAAATCTCCATCCATCGGACGACCGAGACTTGTCGGACGTCCGACGCCTGAAGCTCCAGCCCGCCCAAGTCCCAGCCAGCAAACGCTACAACGACCGGACGCCCGACAAGGACCGGATGTCTGAGACCCTCCAACCAAAGGATGAGCGGGCCCCACCGGAAATCCGACACCTGCGGGTCCGACCCAAGACGCCAGAAGTCCGAGGCCAACCGGACGACCGATGCCTCGGACGTCCGATGCCTCGGACGTCCGATGCCTCGGACGTTCGATGCCGACCGGAAATCCGACGCCAAGCCAACCGAGCCAATACGCAGGACATCCGAGATGGACCGGACGACTGGACCCTTACGAGCCACCGGAAGTCAGGTAACTATCGGACGACTGACACCTGTCTGCGCGCAGAGACTAGGCCGAGGCCCATGTACCCTTCGCCCCCTAGGCTATATATACTCCTCCTCCCTCATAGGATCCTCTCCATTTCGTGAAAGATCGGCCCTAGGGTTTCCACCCTACATGAGACCAAGAGCAAGCTCCACCACGCCAATGACAAGACAACCCAGATGGTGACGCTGTTTAACAAGAGCAACAACGACGTGCGGACCAAGCCCTTGAATCCCAATGTGCTCTACATGAAGCAACCCAACACTACAAAAAAATACACATGATACGTGTTTGTCACAGTAGGTCGCGTTTTCTGTCATGCATGTACATCCATGACGATTTTATGACAGAATCAAGATAGTCATACCTGTGCTGTCGTAGAAGAGTTCCATGACATAACCAAAATTATCATCACGGAAGTGTCCACTTCCATGACGATAAATCGTGCGTCACAGAAGTGCTTTCGTCAAGGGTGACCGACACGTGGCATCCACCGTAACGGAACACCGTTAAGCTATCGGGTCCGGTTTTTGATCCGATAACCCGTTAACAGCCCCGACCAATGGGGATTTTCCACGTGTAAAATCATCATTGGCTGGAGGAAACACGTGTCGGCTCACCGTTGGGACAGATGTCATCCACTCATTGGACCCAAAGCGCCTATGATACGTCGACACGTGGCACGGCCCAACAGAGGCCCATTCCTGTGAAAAGGCCGGCCCGTTTGACTTGGTCAAAAGGTGGCGGGCCGGCCCACGGCAAGCCTGTTAACGGCATGTTCGCATATAGCCCATTTACAGCCCGCTAACCCAGGGCCCGTTTACGGCCTATCCGAATTAGGCCCAGTAGCGTCATCTGGGCCGTCCAATATAATTCCAGCCCGTTTTAACTTCCGGCCCATGTATGGCCCATGACGTCTTTCGGCCCATATGAGGCCCTTTGTAACTCTCGGCCCATTAACGGCCCGTGGTAAAACTGGCCCGTAATGAACAGTGTATCACTTTATACCCATTAATGGCACGTGGTGAAACTGGCCCGTAATGAACAGTGTATCACTTTATACCCATTAACGGCCCATTATTCCGTTGGGCCGTTTCCAGCCCATGTTATCTTTCGGCCTTCTCAGGGCCCATTTATTCTTGGGCTCATTTCCAGCATTCATTTACTTACGGCCCGTTACTGTCATTTTCTGCTTGTGGGCCAAATTCAGCCTGTGGTTACAGTCGGCCCGTTTGTGGCCCGTTAATACGTTGGGCCGTTTTCATAGCGTCATCAAATACGGCCGATTAACGACGACCCGTTATGGTCAGACGGACGATTTCAACTCTAGCCCATTTACGGCCATAATGTGGTTTGTTATTGGCCCATGTTTGGCCAACCGATCATACGACCCGTAGAAGGCCCATTGATGATACGGCCCGTAGAAGGCCCATTGTGTCTACAGCCTGTATAAGGCCCATTGTTTCTACGCCCCGTAGGAGGCCCATTGTTTCTACGGCCCGTAGGAGGCCCATTGTTTCTACGGCCTGTAGGAGGCCCATGTTAACTACAGTAAATATGTAGCCCATGGTTATTGTGGCCTAGTTTTAAAAAATAGGTTGCGGCCACTAGCAAACCGCGGAAAAAGAACTGCTCTGACTACAAGAAAACAAATAAACAAGACAGTAAGGAAATAAATTAGCAAGCAACTTACGCTAGGCTATCACGGCTATTACACATATTACATCCACTGGGCATCAAAGTTCGCCACCAGTGCAAATATAGGGAACAAAGCAGCATATAAACGCCGCAGCAAAACAAGTCCAGAACTGAAACCGCTTCAGAAGAGCTCAAGAAACAATATCCTGGGTACCCATAATGCTGGCAAGATGCTTAGCAAGCTTATTAACTTTCTCTTGTTTGGCGCTTAAATCCTCCAGCACTTGCTGTTGCACCAGAAAGTATGCATCTGAATTCTGCAGGGACTTCCTCAGTCCTTCGGCTTCCTGTCGCATAACATCTGATCGATGTCTTTCAACTTGAAGTTGAGACTCAAGAAGCCGAACTGATTCAGGCAGCGAGTTCGAAGAGCTGGTGCCAGCAGTAGTAGCCAGTAACTCGAACACTACATCAAGACAGGACTTTGGGGTTGTCTCAGTGTCTTCAATATAGTTTTTATCAGCTTTCTTGGAGACCAACAGGGATGTCTCACTATCTTGAACCTTATCTGCATTACTTCCTTTACCATTGCATAACGGGGTACTCTTCTCCAATATTTTATCCGCGTTCTAAAAGAGAAACAAACAAACACATCACAGGTTTACAATGTAGTATATGAAACTCATTTTGGTAAACCAGTTCAGTAGTAAGGTGGACAGGATAACAGCATGAAACAAACATATATCTATGTAGTATGGTCACTGTATGGTCTATATCATTCTAGTTTATGTTGCCAAATCAAGATAGATACAGTTCGAATCATATCTATTTAAGACAAAGCAGCATAGACAGAATATAAGTGTGGGAAACTACACAGCAATAACAACACTTGTAATGTGCATGGCATGAGAACATAACTGTTTATTCAATTGAAACTGAAATCAACATAGAGCAAGTTACAACAGCAAACACGTTAAAGAAACAGGTTTAAAACATACCTGTTGCGCCATTGGAGTTTCAATTGCATCCTTCAAATTTGAAATTAGTTGGTATGAGTAAATACAGTGATGCAAGAGCAAAGTAGTATGAACCATAGCTACGGAACCTGACCTGAGAACAATTCTTCTTCTGCTTTAAGCGTTGACTTGGGGTTCGGAGTGGTGGTCCTCGTGCTTTGGGCACTGCAGTTGCCTTACTAACTGCTCGTGTTTGGGTGCTCTGTGGTGGAGACGGTGCTGTGTCAACGGGAACTGGGTTACTATCTGCTGGGGTTGGGGTTAGAAGGGGTGTAGCTGGTTCTCTGTCCAACTGGGTAGGGGTACAATCTGCGTGAGTCTGGGTTATGTGTGGTGGGGCTGGTTCTTGGGCAAGTACAACCGTGGTTCTATCTCCATCGACAGGTAGCACGATCTTTTCTGAAGACCGTGTTTTTACTCCCACAGATACTGCCATCACCCCCTCCAATTGAAATGGCTGATAAACAAGAAAAGTAATTGAATGTACAGACATTGTAAGATAGACAGGTGCAATGGATAGTAGGGAAGAAAACAGGGCATGAAATAATTCACATTTATGTTGTCTAACCAAACAGAATAGCAGGACATAATTTCACATATATGATGGCTAATTAAACAGGATAGCATGACACAATTTCACATGTATGATGGCTAACTAAACAGGATAGAATGACATACTTCAAAATATGATGACTATGTAAACAGGATGACATGATATAACTATACGATGTGTCTATTAAAGTGGTTGGCATGCCATAAATCACAAACATGCCGTCGATGGAAACATGATGGCATGATATAATTCACGGATAGAATGACATAATTCAAAATATGATGACTATGTAAACAGGATGAGATGATATAACTATATTATGTCTTTAGAAAATGGGTTGGCATGCCATAATTCAGATACATGCTGTCTATGTAAACATCATGGCATGATATAATTCAAATATATGATTTATATACTAAGGAAGTGAGCAGAGGGCAATCGCATATATGATGTGTCAACTAAGGAGATGGCATTCAATATTGTGTATATGATGTAAAAACTAAGCATTGCAATACAACATATGCATGATATGAGTAATATAACCCTGCCAAGTTTGAGCATACACCTCAGGGGGATAATAGGACTGGTCATCTGCCTCTGAATCCTCCTCTGAAGAGCTATCTGTAACCAGCAAGATATCTGCTTCAGCAGGTAGCATTGTCTGCTCTGAAGACCTTGTTTTCACTCCAGATTTCTCCATCACCAATTCAAATGGCTGATGCACAGGAAGAGCAGTTGAATATACAAACATTGTCGACAAAAGCAATGAGAAATACAAAAAAAGGACGGCATGATATAATTCACATATATGACGCTTGGCTAAACAGCATGGCATTGCATAATTCACATATATAATGCCTTGCAACAAGATAGCATTGCATAATTCACATATATAATGTCTTGCAACAAGATGGCATTGCATAATTCACATATATGGTAATTAGACACTAAACAGGTGGCATTCACACAAAGCATGTCTAAACTAAGCAAATGACATAGCAATGCAAGATACCATACGCACGATATGAGCAACATAACCCTGCCAAGTTAGAGCATGCACCTCGGGGGGGGGGAATAGGACTGGTCATCTGTCTCTGAATCCTCCTCTGAGGAGCTATCTGTAACCAGCAAGACATGCGCTTCGTCAGATAGCATTGTCTGCTCTGAAGACCTTGTTTCCACTCCAGATTTTTCCATGACCGTGCCGAATGGCTGATGCACAGGAAGAGTAATTGAATGTACTAAAATTGTTGACAAATTTAACACGTAATAAAAAATGATGTCATGATATAATTCACATATAAGATGACTGGCTAACCAGGGTGGCATTGCAAAATTCACATATATGATGCCTGGCTAAACAAGATGGCATTGCATGATTCACATATACGATAAAGAAACTAAACAGATGGCATTGACACAAAGCATGTCTAAACTAAGCAGATGACATCTTTGATGTATACAGTAAGCAATGCAAGGCACCATATGCATGATATTACCAACATCAGCATGCCAAGTTAGAGCGAAGACCTCATGGGGTAAATAGGAGTGGTCTTCTGCTTCTGAATCCCCCTCAGAACAGTTATCTTCCTCTTGATTACGATCCGAAATGGGTGGAGGGGGGCTGCCTTTGCGCCCACCATGGAGCGACGTCTGCATGAAATTTTATTGCCACGCAAGGCTCGTCTCTTTTGCTCTACATGTTCAGTTCCATTGTGTACAATAACTGACATGCATAGGAATAAAACATAGTGAGATTATGTAAGGAGTGCATGCACAAATCCAGAGTGATGGTAGCAAACTGTGGATAGACCCAAAACCAATGATAGCAGGCAGATAATAGCTTTAGTTAAAAAATACAGATAATGGCTCCTTTAATGTTTGTTTGCACCCAACATGAAACTCATAGTAGACACCCGAGATTAACCAGATAGTAGACAGATAGTACTGATTGCTGCCCCAATATGTACCCCACAACCATTTAAAAACTCAAGTTTCAGCATAAGTTTGGACCTGACTCGGAGTCTAATAGGTGAACACGACGATAAAGTAGCATGTCATCATATTAAGCGATGCATAACGTAAGCAGACACGGAAGAGTGCGACCTCTCTTGCGGACCCGTGTAGTCCTCAAGGTCATCTGCTCAGTTGATGATGGTAATGCAGTTGTCGTGGCTGCCGGCGGTGGGGAAGAAGATCTGAGGCGGCGAAAGACAGTCTGGAGAGCGGATCCCTGCTGTGGTGAACCCTTCGTCGTTGGAGCAGCTGAGCTGGGGTGGAACACAGCACCGCAGGAGCAGGACAAACCACACAAGGTTTTCTTTGACACATATCTGTAACAGAAGTAATTGTGTAAGGGCTTGTTTGAATTTGAGGATTCTAACAATGCAGGGATAGGAAATAGATAGGAATAGGATAGGAATGCACGTGCAAAACAGAGAATTTAAAAACACAGGATTTCTGCCAATCTGGGTGTTTGGTTCACAAGAATTGGAAGATCACGGAATGCAAAGAAGCATGGTGAGATTAAGTCAAACCACAAGAAAATGTACGGTTATAATGCTATTATGCTACTATCTCTTAGTCTTGTGCTTCATGAATAGGAATTTGAAAAGGAGGACAAGTGGAAATTAAAATTCCTACAGTTTTTCTTTCAAGGAGACACTAAAGGAACAAATCCTACAGTTTTCCTTTGCTCGATTCCTTTGCACCAAATTCATGAAAAGTAGTACCATAGGAAACTTTCCAATTCCTATGTTTTTCATTCACTTTTCCTTTCAAGCACTGGCGATTCTAGTAGGTAGGCTTGAGCAAGGAAAAGCCTACACTAAAAAAATGTTTTGTGCTACTTCTATTACTTTGGACCCAGGCCACTGCCCTACTAGCTCAGATCCCAGGGCCATCGACAAATGCACAGCTCAAACGAGCAGAGATAAATAATGATGGCGTTCAAGAGAGTCCATCACGGATAGCTAAGTTGCCTGGTACCTCACTGCTTTTCATATAGTAGGATAAAATAATCGTATTTCCCGTTACTCCGTGTGCTCAGTGGATAATATATATAACATGTAGAGTAAAAAAGAGATGCAACAAGTGTACAACCTCTTTGGCGAAGCCATTCGATCTCAGCGTGATTGGGTTGGCCGGTGAGGATGCTCTGGCTGACTTGGCTGTCGGAGGAGGGGAAGAAGATCTTAGGCATCTGGAGATGGTGCCCGAGGCACTGCTCCGCTGTGATGGAGGGTTTCATCGTTGGAGCAGCTCCGGTGAGTTGTATGACGCCGAGGCTGAAGCAGGACAAGAGAGACAACGTTAACCTGAGTGGAATTCTAATAGCATCTCCAATAGATGACGTAAAATACATAACCGCAAAGTGCTAGATGTAAAATACATCAGCCGCTCATCTCTGAACTTAACTGTCGAAACTAAACTTAACTGTCAAAACTGAATTTTGCTGTCGAAACTGAATGTTACTGTCGAAACTGAACGCACTACAGGTGAGGTTACATGTCAGTCGACTCACTTTTTCATCTCTGGTCAGTCGATTTTGCAGCCGTTGGATATGAAATCAAGGGCCTGCAGTTCATCTTCAACCTCCAACCCCCTGAGCCGCCAGCCACCACCGGCCAAACAGCCGCCCCCGCCGCCCGCGGCCGGCGGTGCGCCGCCCCGCCCGCCCCGAAAACACTCCCCACCGTCGGTCCGCCGCCGCCCTGGCCATCCCTCTAGGCCCCCCCGTGCCGAGCTTTTTCTCCGGCGATCCCCACGCCACCGCCCCACCACCGCCGGCGATCACCGCCCCACCCTGAACCCTAAGATAGATAGTGGGGTACCTCTCCGGCAAGCCCCCTCCAAGCTGCGGTTGGTTCTTCCTTAACTCCGACGAGCCCCCCACCCCCCTGAAAATTGACTGCCCCAAAAGTCGATTCCGTCGACTGAAGTGTAGCTAAATCGGAGCAGCATCGCATGCAAGAGCGCGAGCAAGAGCAGCAGCGCGAGCAAGAGCAAGAGCAGACCAGGCAGGGGACCGAGAGCAAGAGCAGAGCAGAAAAAAACGCGAGCGAGAGATAAAGCAGCAGCAGCTCCTACTGATGTGGACGTCGCTGCTGAGGGAGCGACGCCATGGAGGAAGTGCCGGCGACGCCGCCGTGGATGGAGCCGCGCCGTGTCGGCTCGGGACCGAGCGCCGGCAGCACCGTGAGATCGAGTCAAGAAGAAAATGTGGCGATTAGTGTAGAACCTCTTTGGTGGCGCCGATTAGGCCACAACTTCATCCGAGGAAACGGTGATGATGATGCTCTTCCGGTGGTGCAGGTGAAGATGGCATTGTGGGAATGGAGGTGGCGCGAAAGACAAGGGGAACATCGGGGCAGCTCCTTGGAGGTGGAGGACGGGGTGGCTGAACCGGCGGGACGACCAGATCGATGATGGATCCTCATCCGGTACGGTGGATGAGGGACGTCGAGGTGTTGCTGTGCACGACGTCGTCGGGGAAGAGGCTCCGGCTGGGTGGCGGACGGAGGAGGGTGTGGGGCTTCATGGGTTTTCCCGGCCTCGGTATATGAATGGGTGGGCGGATGGGATGGGAGTGGGGAACCATGGCTTAGGGACGCGCTTGTCCGAAATGTGGGGTAAATTACGAAAGTACCCCCACCGATTTGAGGCGGTTCTTTCGTTTCAGGGGTATCACGGGCATTTTGCGTGTCGGGATTTCACAGGAGGTGGGAGTTTTCACGCGCGTTGTAATTTTGGAATAGCAAGGCGCGGGTTGAGATGGAGGGTGTTGTCGGAGCACAACGAGACAAAGATATATCTTAAATATTTCGGGCTAACAAGGCGCGGGTTGAAATTTCCAGACAAGCCTAACGTGTACTGTACCAAATTAATTCGCACTACAAATGTCATTCAAAACTTTGAATTCATGTTATGTTCAATTAAAATATTTCGCTACGTGTATAATGCATGCAACCTACTACTCAAATGAACGATTTAGTGCATTCCAAACGTATATACTACCGCTTCAATATGAACTAAATTTGAATTCGTTTCTCTATTTGAATAAGATCTACAATAATGATTGTTGTGAAGTCAAAGCATTTGAATTCGTTTCTCTGTTTTAATAAGATCTACAATCATCATTATTGTCAAGTTAAACCATCGTTTGTGTATTATCTTCACAACATACCACATGATTAGTCTCGAGTTACATATGAACTATGTGTACTATATGAACTCGAACTCGATTTTTTGAATCCACTTTATGTTGATTTCAAATCACAGTACATTTCAAGCTCTAGCTAGATCTTCATAATCTAAACCATGGCTCATATGTATAATGTGTTTATCACATTATGTATGGTGCCCCTCCCCCTACGCCTACAAGTATTTAGATGTGAGTTGCAAACACCACACATTACCACAAATTCAAATAAAATGTGAGAATGTTCGATATATAGTATTGTTTAGATTGTTCGATATTTAGTTGTAAGCTGCAAACGCCACACATTATCACAAATTCAAATAAAATGTGAGATTGTTCGATGTATAGTATGGTTTAGATTGTTCGACATTTAGCTGTGAGCTGCAAACGCCATGCATTATCACATTATCGTATAACATGTGCAAAACCACAACACGCGTATCACCGCTATATTCATGCATGCATATGTTTAAAACACTATGATCTCCTATTCAAATATATGAATCCATTTCCAAATCAAATTATGATCTTTGTTAGTCTCTTACACCCAGACAATTCTCTAACCTTTGTAGCTACCACTGACTTTCTCTCGTGCATGCACATGCCCTCCTCACTCCCCCTCCCTCAACATTCTATCCATCGCGCACATTCATTTTTTTCTTTAGGTCGTTCTCCCACAGTCTCCACAACTCCTTTCCGACACACACGATTGATAAATCTCTCCAGTGATGTCTGCCTACAACATACACACGCACCTTCAATCTCATCCTTTATGTGTCCTTGCCTCGTGTCTCTCATACGGTCCCACACACGTGTAAACTCTCGCCCCTCTTTTCATCGATCTCACAACCGCACACTCCTCCCCCTATCTAGCTAGTAGCTGGGCCTCTCGCACCACCTCCTAGCTCCATTCTCTCTGTCTATCCGTCTCGACGGGCATTATTTGCCTCTAACAAATGGGCGTACACCGACTGATCTCCCGCTATACATATAGCTAGCTAGGTCCTTATAACTCATTTTTTCCCACACGTCGATCGATCTACCTTATTAGTTATGTCTCTCCCTTCCTCCGACAAACAACAATTGATCTACCGATCTAGTTAGGTTTGCTTACCAAACACATGGTTCCCCTTCATCATCCATGGATGCGTCCCGACAAATCTATCACGCACAGGCACACACAAAAAGACATCCCCACTCTTATTGATAATATTGCAGTTCCACCCTCATTTTGTCTAGTAGGCCTCTCCCACCATCTTCGAGAAGCAAATCCATCACCCATCCAGCACTCTACCCCTCTCCCTCCCTCTCTCTCTCTCCTCTCTCTCTCTCTGTCCCATCCTATTTCACGTCCTTCAGTTATGTATGGATGTCGACCGATCTCCCTCAAGACATAGCTGGGTCTCTCCTTCTCAACACATATACGAGTCGTTCTACCTCTATAGTTAGGCCTCTGCCTACCCCTCCCCCCACCCCCCTCCCACACACACACACCGATACATCGAGCGCTCTAGTCATGTCTCCCTGCCACACACAAACTTGACCCGTGCCCTCTGACGTTCCGGTAGGTCAGTCGCCCTATACCTTTGACTTGCACACACACACAATTTCGATGGCTCTCTTCATCGATCTTGCACCCACCCACTTGATCCTCTCTTCGACTCTATCGATATCTATGACCCCTCCCTCTCTTCTCGAGGATCACCCGGCCCTCTATATATGATATGGATAGGCCTCCATTTCACACACATTGCATGCAAAATTTTGTTTGAGATGTCATCGACACATATTCCCACAAATACATTCACGAAATCAACCCCCCCCCCCCCAAAAAAAACAAAAAGCACTCACGAACGCACAAGCCATTTGTCAAGGTTTGTATCTCTCTCACACACACCCACGTAGGTGGGGGACGTGCACGAAGAGAAGAGGTGCACGCACAGCGCACGTACTCCCGTCTCTTTCCCAACCACACCCGCGCGGGTACACGGTGGAGATCATTTCTGTACGAAAAGGCAGCCCACGTGGTAATTTGACACGTGTACTGGTTGTCCACTTGATGGAGGGAGGATCGTCTACCACGCGTGAACAAACAAATTGCGACTTGACACGTTATGTTAAAAAAGAGGCAAACCATGTGGGGCCTACCTTAGAGGCAAGGCTCTATACACTGGAGTACTTTTGATGTGTCCCGTCAACTCACAGAACAAGGAGAAGCTTGCTTAGTACGCCATCTCCCTGCCCACGGGCACGGTGGCTCGCAGGATGAGGTGAAGCTTGCTTACTAGTAGTAGTACTGTACGCCTTACGCCCGCTCCCTCGCCCACCCGTGCGGTGGCTCGCGGGACGAGGAGAAAATTTTACTACTCCCTCCATTTACTCCTCGTCCCTACTACCTTGGTTAGAGAGATTATCATATTGTTTGGAATATATATGTCCTTTAGTAGATTTCAATATGAACTACTACTTCAAACACTGATGTATATAGACGTATTTTAGAGTGTAGATTCACTCATTTTGCTCCGTATGTAGTCCATATTGAGGCGCTGTTTGGTTCATAAGTCCTAGGACTTTTTCTAGTCCCAACTAAAAAGTCTCTACTCCTTAAAAAGTCCCTCCTTGTTTGTTTTCAGGGACTAAAAAGTCCCTAGTCCCTCCCTAGAGGTTATTGAATGACCATGTTACCCCCAGTATATAGAAAAATAACAACCAAGCAACACCATGTGGCGGCGGGGCAATGGGTGCAGGGAGGGGCATTGTTGGAAAAGTCCCAAAAAAGACTCTCCTTGAGAGTCTTCCTCATTAAGTCCCAAAAAGCAAGTTTTAGTCCCTAGTAGTCCCTCCTGTTTGGTTAAAAATTCTCTAAGAGGTACTTTTTCTAATCCCTACACTAAAAAGTCCCTGGAAACAAACACCCCTGCATAAAGTTGAGACACTTATTTTGGAACGGAGGGAGTACATATTTGCCATGATCTTTTTGAGGAACCGATATTTGCTATGATCTGTCAATCACTGAGATGCAATAGCATGCATGTTAGTCTCCTTTGTATTTGATGAAATGTTGAAACGGGCAACCTTGGACGCGAGATACATGTAACAGAAGCTGGAAGCTTCATAGCATTGTACTATCTCGCTGATAAATTACAGTACATACTATACTAGTACACCATGTAAAGAGTTAGGTGTCGCACGGTGTCCAGAAAATATGGTGATAGTGTGAGGTGGGCCATGTAATCACTGAGCCTGCGTGTTTTCATTGCTCTTGCACTCCTCCGCCGTAAGAATGGAGAAAATTGTAATCTCGTAGTGCCTCCTTTCGCCGAAAGCATGGGACATCCAGCAGTCCTACTACCTTAGTAATAATGACCAATGAGCCGTCAAATCACATAGACCCAGCAGTAAGTTGGACGGATAAAGCAACCATCACTCTTGAATCCGCTTCTCCCTTCAACACAGGCGCCAGTGAGAGGTCGCGTCCGTTCTGCCCGAGCATGAATGCGGCACCGATTCTTTGGAGCGGCGCTGACCATTTCGGGCGGGAAGCGCGCGCGGGCGATGGAGGGGCTTTGGCTGGGCCAGGCTGGTCAGGAGTGGGCGTGGCAGCTGTCTGCCTGTCCCTACCGGACGCCTGGAAACGAGAGGATGCACCAACTCTCGCGGCTAAAATCGTACACTACACACCATCTCTCTGTAGGAGTAGGTCGATCTGTCGCTCTCTCTAACACACACATGCTATTAAACACACACACACGCACACACAGGTTCATAGAATAGGAAAATCATGCGAGTGCGAAGCCACAGGAAGTGCGATACAAATGGAGTACGTACAAGAAGAGAAGAGGTGACGAATATTCCATCAAACCTGGACTGAGGAGTAGTACTCCCTCCGTCTAGGTGTTAAGTCATCTTACGGAAATCAGATATTCCCAAAATGTTTAGGCGTCGTCCATTAACTTCGCATCTCAATCCCCTCCTGGCCTCGTTGCTAGCGAGCGTTGTTACTTAGGGAGCATTTGGATCTTTAGCAAGAACAGCTTATAGCATAGCCGGGCAAGGTTAGGCGTTTGGAACTATTAAAATATGTTAGCTTTTGTGGGCCAGCTAGCTTGGGTGGGCTAGAAAAACCTTGCTAGCTCAGGAGAGACAGATCGGCTCGCTTCCGATGGCAAACTTCACGTAGTAGTAACATAGACTAGTAACATATGCTTGTTACTAGTCCAAGTTACTCACCACTATGACCAGCCTAAGCAATGTAACCAAACGCTCCTTACTCTGCCTTGTTATCTCCCCCGGAAACCCAATGCATGGAGCGCAACTACGCGTTTATTAGTCAAGAAATCAAAGTCGGCTTGCATGCGAGTTAATACGTGGCCCTGCATGGTAGCTAAAACGGCATCTCTTAGTTGTTTGGATTAATTGTTGCATTTAGAGACAGAAATCAGGGCTTTGATTGGAGGAATGACCGGTCAAGTTTCTCCTTCTCCACCAATCTGCTTGCACCTTGGTCCCGCTGCACCTTCTAACGTGACTTATTAGAGCATGGTTAATAGTATAGCCAGCTGCTGGCTATAAGCCAGTGCCATGTCATCTACAACCCATCTTATAGCCAACATGTACAATGGTAGATTAAAACAGTGTACTTCTTTTTTATTATGTGGCCCACCTTTCATTCTCACAAAGTGCCTAGGAGCACGTGCTAGAGCTGGCTCTTCACGAAGAGCCTGCTTACCTTGTCTCTCCTCTCCTCATTCCTCCAACTAAGCAAAAATATACTAGTTTATTCTTTATAGTCCGCTGACTCATCTCTACTATACTTGCTCTTACACCTAGACAGAGGGAGTCATACGAGATACGGTGGCACACTGACTTAGGTCGAATACAAGTGCCCAAAATTGTGTGCATGTTATAATAAGGATTCACATAAAATAGTACGCGAGCGAACAGAGGGATCAATTGGACAGTGTTCCCGAGCAGTAGCGAGATGTGTGAGGTAAGATACACCGCTGGCGCTTTTAATTTTTCTTATTAATTTGTTTGTTTCACCCTCTGACTGGTGGGACCCAACGTACTACGTGGAGAGAGGTAAGGTGACTAAGGCTGCATTATTTCTGCACCACTGTGGATAGTCTTACCACCAAAGCCACATGACACGATTATGATTTAAATCCCAATGACTCCCACACAAAAAAAACACGGCATGCTTGTCACACGAATGCAGGAATGTATAAAAGGTTATTTTCCTCTCGTTGAACATAATGGGAGGGTTGTGTAGCTGGTTAGCCTATTCGCTCATCAAACTTGAGGTCTTGGGTTCGAAAACTATACTTGAGCATAATTCATGCGAGGAGGATTCTTTGACTGGTCAAAATGGATGGATACGGAGCTCTACCATCAGCTGCAGCCTCGGCGCTTGTTTTCTAGGGTTTGCACTCTTCACACTCTCTCCAGTATATATATACACGCTGGAGCCTCAGCGCTTGTAGTTGCTCTCTTCACACTCTCTCACCTTCTCCAGATCTATACAAGACTTCGTTGGCCTCTCTCTCCCCTCATTGTTGGTCTGCTTGTAGTTGCTCTCTTCACACTCTCTCACCCTCTCCAGATCTAAACAAGACTTCGTTGGCATCTCTCTCTCTCCCCTGACTGCTGGTCAAAGAACCGGCAGGATCCGTCTGCCGGGAAGGGAAGGAGGCTTAACACTGTCGCCGTCGGCGAGGGAGGGAATCCACTACCGGCGCAGCTATTCACCCAGCGGCGGCGCGGGAGGGCCTCCGACCCCTTCTTCTTCGCTGCCGTACATAGTGTGGGTCGAACGGCCTCCCGTCGCCCACCGAACCACACCCCAAGAACCTTAAGGTATAATTTACTTATTCCACATGCATTGCTCTAGCTGCATGTGGGCTTTTTCCGCTTTTGCACTCGAATCTAGGTGTTGGATCAAACAGGAAAGTAGTGGGGAAAGTTGTATACCATGAATCTAGGACATGGTTCAAAGAGGAAAGGAATGGGCGAAAGTAGTGGGAAAAGTTGTATAGCATAAATCTAGGACGTGGTTCAAAAAGGAAAGGAAGGGGAATGTAGTGGGGAAAGTTGTATCGCATGAATCTAAGATGTGGTTCAAAGAGGAAAGGAATGGGGGAAAGTAGTGGGGAAAGTTGTATAGCATAAATCTAGGACGTGGTTCAAAGAGGAAAGGAAGGTGGAAAGTACTAGTACAGACTGGCTATCCAGCACCTACGTTGGTTGAAAAGGGAAAACGATGAAAAATGCAGTACGCACATCTGTAACGAACTGATCTTTTGTTTTGGGAGACAAGGCTGTAGAGTTTGAGCAGGACTAGATTTGCTGCGCTCACATAGGGAAAGGTGTCTAAAGATAACAAAACTGGGACCAACACAAATATGCTCCTTGGTTGTTTGTTCTTTGTTGCAACAGACTGTGCATCACCCCAGTACATCGGTAGATGCACATGGTGCTGGTGCGTCCACCATCCCATGCAACTCTTTAGATGTTGTTAATCTAAGGCCCTGTTTGGTTAAAAACTCCCTAGTCCCTACCTGCTTGGTTCCAGGGACTAAACATGGACTAGAGGTTATTAAATGACATGCCAAAAGACCATGTTTCCCCTAGTAATGAACTAATAGAGACAAGGTGCGATGTGTGGCAGGGGCAACTGTTGGAAAAAGTCCCAAAAAGACTCTCCTTCGGGGTCTTCTTTCTTTAGTCCCAAATGCCACTTTTAGTCCCTAAAAGTCCCTCCTGTTTGGTTTAGATGGGACTGACATGGAGTTTTTTAGTCCCTCCACCAAAATGTCCCTGTAAACAAACACCCTCTAATAATGCCGCTGGAAAATTGATGCAATGCCACAGTTAAAAGCAAATTACATGTTTAACGAATTTTATTGTTAATATAATCTCTTTGTTTATATTAATCAATGCCACCGTTTGAGAAATGCTACTGTCTTGCTTTCTTTCCCATTTAGATAAGGTAGATGCTTATTTTTGTTGGCTTCTGTGTCATCCAGCATTATTGACCACTAGTTGTTTCCTTTGCACCTCTGTGTAAACAGGGTTATCTACTTCACCTCGTTGCCACTGTGACCTTTTGTTGCACTGCACAAAACACTTTTGTTTTAAGAGTGTTTTGTGCAGTTCAACCAAAATGTCACACCGACAACGTTGCTTGATTGCTTAATCTTTGTGGAACTGCACAAGAGGAGATCTTACTTCCTATCTGTGTTGGCAAATTTGGTTCAGATCTTCTTCTTCTGAGTTGTTTAAATTCCGCGTCATGAGAGGTCAGTACTAGCCTTCTTTCACATGATTCTGCAGTGTGCTTTCATATGTTGTGCTACTTGTACGGTAATGTTGCCTGATTTTAGTGAACTGCACAAATGGAGACAAGACTTCCAATCTGTATGTGCACGGTAATGTCCCATTGAGGTAAGATAAGGATATTTCACAACTGTTGGCCTATATTTTGCCACTTTCATCAGAAAATTAATATCATTGTTTAGTGCTATACTTGTGCAACCTAATTAACATGCCAAATCTTACATTGAAGGCGAAGCTTGTCTGTTATTGAACCAAGTGATGAAGGGGAAGAACAAGCGGAAGAAAAACAAAAATCAACTCCCGGTGCTGTAATGAAGCACTGGAACTGTGATGACACAAGTAATGATATAGTTTTGCATCTTAATTTATTGCTATGGCTGGAACGAGCAATTGTTTTTCCACTGATTTGATGCCACTCTTAATGTAATACATAATTATCTCTACTTGTGCAAACAGTGATCTTCTTTGAAGATACCATATATTTTAGTGGAACTGCACAAGAAGATGTTGGAAACATTAAACTAATCGAGGAGTATTTAGTAAGCATGGCCACCACAGTAGATAGAAACAGATGGTTCCGGAGAAGTGCTTCATCTATATGCTCTACACAATAAGCCTCCTAACAAAGGTTGGTACTCGCCCACTGATTTCATCCATATGATTGAGCTTTGTCATCTCTATTGGTGTTGTGCTACTGTTTATATACTGTCATGAAAAAGTGGTATTGTCCTTGAGAAGTGCTTCATCTGTGTTGTTTTAAATATTTCCTTTCCTTTTTTTCGAGCAAACAGGGATGCTAGCATTTAGTTGTCCTCTTGTCTTTGCACAATAGGATCCTCCTCCTCTGAAGAAGAATATGGAGTACGTGAAGTGACTAGTTTCGATTATGCCAGGATGAAGAAGCCCTGTCTATCTTCTCATCAGAAGGAGCAGTTGAAGGATGGTTACATTACTCCCCACAAGACCAAACTAACTTTAGCTCAGAAGGACTGACAAATCTCCATTTTCTTGCTGTGATGCGCGAGTACAATGTTGTTCTAGGATTCTTTCCGATGAGTTCCATTTTTCTAAAAGTGTGCCCTACATGGACCATGTAGGTGCCTGTTTAAACTGTCAATTCATAGTACAGTTCGCTTTATACTAATCACTTTTTTTGTATTTGTGCAAACAGGGGTGCTCAGCTTGATTTCAATGGGAACTGCACAAAATGTTCATGAATACATCGAATCATTCATTTCCACCACAAAAAAGGAGGTGCCGATAAGTTCAACGCGTTGCAACATATAAGGGCGAAATCATACAAGCTACGCACGAATTTGGTTGATTTTGGTGGAACTGCACAAAAAGAACAGCTGGTTTATTTAGCACGACGTGCCATGTCAATGTCCGAACTGATGGCAAACCCTTCCCATTCCACAATCGTAGGCATTTGATATTTTGGAATGGGACAACCTTGTCAAATTTTGCTCATTGATTTTAGCAAGAACACATGCATTTGATATTTTCGAATGGGACGCCCTTTGCTGTCTGCAGCGTCGATCCATTTTTTCTTTATTCATTAGTTGTGAAGTAAATATTGGCTAAAAAGTTGCTCAAACTCTTTGTACTCATTCTGTTCCTTTTTATTTCGCACATTGTGAAAGTGCATACTTTTTTCTATAAGATTGGTCAAAGTAGAGATACTTTGACTGCAAACAAAACTTGTATGCAGACTAGAAAGGACCGGAGGGAGTACATGTGAAACTGCTGCAAACGAGGTGATCACCCTGGGAATAATGCTAGTACGTATTGTTTTCCATGTTCATCCAATGCCAGTGATACAAGAATTCGAACTAATCGAAATAAATTCATTCATACACGGTCAGATTTCATATAAACATGCCGGATTTCATTACATTTCATACATTCTTCAACTAAAAAGGGTGCGCTGGAGGTATAATTAATTATTCGAACCTACCCACCTGTGTCCAGCTAAGCCGAACAGAAGCTTCAGTGACTTAACTACAGGTGCAGTTGCGTAACTGAAATGTGGCCCAGATGCCTGTTGGGCCCACGTGTCAGTCAGCCACCTGCACCAGCAGTTAAGTGGAAGCAGCGTCCTTCTCCAACATAGCTCTCCAACTCCACGTCGCCGCAAAGAATCTAACCGGCCGTCAGTGGTCAACCCACCTAGCTTGGCTTCAACCAGAGGGTAGCAGCGGTGGCCTTACTTGGACCTGAGCAGCGGCGACCTACCGTGTTCTACTCTTCCTCATTTTCTGTGTGGCGCGGCCTCGTTGGCAGCGGGGCGGGGCCTCGGCGGAGCCGGCGATGTCCTCTGTCTCGTTGCCGGCGGGTGGCGCCTCAGTGGAGCGGGGGAAATCCTCCCCCTCGTTGCCGTTAGGGTGGGGCCTCGGCGGAGCCGGCGGTGTCCTCTGCCTCGTTGGTGGCGCCGCGGGGCCTCGGCAGAGCAGGGCCTTGTCGACGCCAGCGGAGCGGGGACTCGTCGGAGCCGGCATTTTCCTCTGCCTTGTCCTCGGTCTCGCCAAACAGCGCCTCGCCCGCTTCATCGACCTCTTTGTAGTCGGCCGCAGCCTCCGCCACCCGCATGCGGTACCGCCAGCGCTCGAGGCGGCCCTCGCGGGCGGACCGGTACGAGACGAGTAGCGCCTCCTGCTCCGCCCGCTCCACGGCGATCTGCTCCTCCGCCTGCAGGTGCTCCTGGAGGAGATGGTGGTTGTAGGCGGCGTCGGCCTGTGCCTCCCGGAACTGCTCCTCACGCTTCTGCCTCACCGTGTCCATATATTGGGCACGAGCCTCGCCGATGGTCATGGTGCAATGCGTCGACGAGGATGGCGCGGAGGAGGGGGTTGGCGCCGGATCGTCGACTACCATGTTCTCCATTGGGACGTCGTCGTCCTCCGGCTGCCTGCCGGCCAGCCAGTCAGCAGCAATGGCTGCCATCTCCTTGTGGTCCGTCATCCGCCCGTCCCGAAGAGCGCTGGAGCGCAAGGAAGCCATGGTGGGCAGTAGTGGTGTGGATAGGAGAAAGGGAACGTATGCGGATGACTGCGGCTATGGCCGGCGCAGCAGTTTATATAGCAATGGTGGGCGGCGGAGGGACGGACGTGTGGCGCCGGAGTAGCCGCCTCGGCAACTGCATACCATTAATGTGGGCGGCAGAAGCACGGACGGATGGCACTTGTGTCGTTTGAAGGCGGAGAAATTGCCAGCACCGGGAAGCGGGGCGGGCGGCGCTGACCGTTTCGAGCGGAAAGCGTGCGCGGGCGAGGGAGGCGGTCTGGGTGGGCCAGGGCAGTCAGACTCGTGCTTGGCAGCAGGTCGATCCAGCAGCCGGACATGCTGGCTCGCCAGCTAGCTCGCCAAGCTGAGCGACGACAATCAGACGATGGACGTAGCTTCTGACCAGGAGCCGGCGCCACTGTCCAAGCCGGTTCATGTCGTGTTCACCATAGAGTAGGTGCGTTCGCACTTCGACGCCCTAATGGCGGAAGAGCTACCAGCGCAGGAGGACCTGTTCTGCAACCTCCGTCTCCTCAACGAGCACTGGTGAACAAGCGAACGACAATGCCGTCGCGGACATGTGGCCCTATGATCCTGGCTTCCTGAATGAGCAGCGGGCGCTGTATCAGACCATCCGTAGGGCCCGCAAGGCCCTCCCCATCGTCCTTCGAGTTGTTGCCCTCGCCGTGGCGCTGCCGTCTCGCGTTGTCAACATGGTCAATGGACATGAGGATGAGGAGATGACTTTACTTGGAGAGGATGACAGTGGGGACCCACTAGGGCCATAGCTGCGCGTACGCAGGTGCCTCCTTATTAGTATATAAAACTATAATTTTTTTTGCTTCCTCCTTGTTTCTTGACATCACGGTCCCACACCATTGTCAACCTATGTAGTCAATAAACGAGAGAATTGCACAAGAAGCGGCCGACAGCTGGGACCAAGCAGCACGAGCAGTATTTGTGTTTTTGAGGTGTGAGCACTGCAGAGTTTTTCTTGAGCGTTGTTTAGCCCAGATATTAATTTTTCTCCTCTGAACAACAACGAAAACATCGCTGCAGGTATTAACTGGGCGGGCTGTGGCCCATCTAGCCCAGGCCAGATATCTAGCATAGATATTAATTTTTTTCAAGCTGAAAATGGCTAGCCCAGCTATACTTTTTTTTAGGAATACCAAGGTAAGGTCAAGTTGTTATTCTCCGCCCCGCTGGGCTGCAAATCTTTCCTAGGAGGGATGGATTAGGCTTAACAATAAAATGGGCTTTAAGAAATAATAAATGGGATGTAATTATAAAAACTGGGCAGTAACTATAAAAAATGCACCAAACACGTAATTACTTTATAAAATATTATTTTTGGATATTGAAAATTTTAATTTCATTAATTGTTGCGAGCGCAATGTTTCGTTGGATTTTTACGCAATATAAAATTATATTGAAATTGTATTTAATCTGACTAGAAATTTTGGGAAAAAAGTATTTCGGATCCCATCAAAATGTGGGAAATTTTATTGAATTATGTTTTGAACGGTTGGTTGAATTGGGTTGTACTTTTAACAAACTATAAATGGGCTGCAGTAAATTCCATTAGAATTCAAAAATTGGCTGCACATTCTTACAAATCTCAAATGGGCTATAAGTTCTCTGCCACACACTTGTGGCCTTACTAAGTTGACGCGTCCCCTCAAAAAAAAGAGAGTTGACGCATATGCAAGGCTTTGTCAACTTATAGTCAACACACGGTTCTAGCAGCAGTGGCCGTTGGATGTCCATCCAACGGATGCCGTGCTTCTTCTTCAATCTCGGATATTCTAGCTTCACCCGCCCAAAAAATGATTCCTCCCCCTGACATCTGGGGTGCACCGTTTTGGAAGCTGACCTGTGGGCCTACTAAGTTGACGCGTACCAAGGGCTTTGTCAACTTAGTCAATATAAACGGTTCTAGCAGCAGTGACCGTACGATGTCCATCCAACGGCCGTCGTGCTTCTTCAACCTCTGGTCTTCTTGCTCCAGCCGCCCAAAGAAGCACCGGTCGTGCCGCCTGCTCCCGCCTCCCGTGGCCGGTTGTGCTACCGCGGAGGCCTCACCGCCCCTACTACTCCCACCGCTGGCCAGGCCATCCCTCCACTCACCCACACCCCCTATTATTCTGCGGCGACGGCAGCCTCACACCATAGCCGAACCAGTGAACCCTTGTACTCCTCTCCGCGCGGGCTTCCACTGCCGCGTCTTCCCCGGCTTCGCGGCATCCCCTTCCTAGGCCTCGCCGTCGTCCACCGCCCTGGTGCTCTCGGTGCGGTGTGGTCAACGTGGTCAAGGAACGACTTCCATCAGAAGAGTATTGTACGTGGAGAGGCTGATAGCTGGGTCCACGGCGGCCGCAAGGAAGTGCCTCCTTATTACGCGCAAAATAATTATTCATGCACCTGACAGCATGGACCCACCGGACGGGCCACCGTATTTCTTGAAAAAAAGTTTCCCCTGACTGCTGGGACCCACCAGCTACATCTTCGCACGCAAGGAAGTGCGGCCGGGCAAAAAAAAGATTCGCCCCCTGACTGCTGGGACCCACCGGCTATATCATTGCACGCAAGGAAGTGCCTTACAGTCGGGACCCACCTGGTCGAAGCGTACGTAGCGTTGTCATTCTGGTCGCGAACGTCTATGTACATACTGGTCGATGTAGAGGCGCGCACGTGTGGTAGTAGAGGCGCGCACGTAGCATGTACACGTACGTACAGCAGCAGTTTGCAAGAAAGAAAATACGGCCACGTACATACATACGGGCAGGGTCTCGAACACCTACTCGCACGTACGTACGGCTAGGGCTCGTGAACATGGCTGGGTCGGAACGGAGAAACTACACCGTCGTCATGTTCATGGGGAGGCAACGGAATGCATCGTGTTCATCGGGAGGCAACGGAACGCGTGGGAGCCAACCGGCTTGGATGGAACAGCCGATGGAAACAAGGCCTGGCGTACCGCAGAACGGAGGAAACGGCCTTGTGTTCGACCGGCCACGGTCGAAACGGGATCCTGTTCATGGGAGGGGTCTGGCGTACCGCAAAACGGAGGAAATGGACCTCCTACGGTCGAAACGGGGGTCCTGTTCATCGGGAGGGGTGTGGCGTACTGCAAAACGGAGGAAACGGACTTGTGTTGGAGCGCTACGGTCGAAACGATGGTCCTGTTCATCGGGAGGGGTGTGGCGTGCCGCAAAACAGGACTCCACGGGATACTGTTCATCTCCACCGTCGACCCCCTCCAACATCCACGGGCTACTGTTCATCCACCATCGACCTCCTCCAGCCTCCACCTGCGACTGTTCATCCACGGGCTCCTGTTCATCCAGCCTCCACCGCGCAGTACTCCACTGGCTACTGTTCAACCAGCCCTCTCCACGGGCTCCTGTTCAACCAGCCCTCCACGGGCTACTGTTCATCTAGCCTTCCACCGTCTACTATTCATCCAGCCCTCCACGGGGTCCTGTTCATCCAGCCCCAACCGGCTCGATCGATCAGGGTCCTGTTCATCCAGAGGCAACACCACGGGGTCCTGTTCATCCACCCCCACCGGGAACTGTTCATCCAAACCCACCCAGTAACGCTCACTGTTCATCCAGAGGCAGCATCGATCGGCTTCAGTTAGCAGCAGTAGTGAAGGAATTGCTCGGTCGGGTTCAGTTAACAGCCATCGATCGATCGCTCGGGTTCAGTAACGTGTAGCCTGCAGTGCAATCACTCGGGTTCAGTCAGAGCCCAACGCCTCGCTCGGGTTCAGTTAGAGCCCAACGCCTCGCACCCACGCGCGTGCGTGTATGAGAGAAACGCGCATCGCTCGGCCCCGACCACCCACCGTAACCGGGAACACCCCAATATTTTCCTCGCCCTCGCTTCTAGCACGGTTTTTTCCGTCATGGACGGCCCAAAGAATGTCATGCAGCTGCGTCTGCGACCCGCCTAGGATGAAAAGCCCATTTTCGGTCATGATTTTTTGTCATAGAAGTAGGAGCCCACCACATCTATGATGATACCGGGTTTTGTCACAATTATCGTCATAGAAGTGTCATAAGTATGACAGAAAAAAATTTCGTTCGGCCCAAAATGTCACGATGTGTCTTTTTTTTGTAGTGCAAGCCGTCTGAGCACCCAACCGAGAACAAGAAGAGGTTGTCGGCGTTCTGGGAACCAGGGTACCCAGACATGCCTGCCTGCGGCCCACGGCGTGGCTCCCTCGACGGCCTGGTACGGCCCATCTGCAAGACCGCCAAGACAAGAACCTCACGAGGGCCCTGGCATCGCGCGGCGGACGACACAAAGACCTCCAGAGGGAGCGGCCTTCCTAGGCAGCCTCCCGAGGAGCGGAGATTTCTATGCAGGTACCCAGCCTCATGAGGCTGCGATGACGTGAGCCATGACGGCCAAGGCCAGGCGGGCGCCAGCGGGCACAGAGGAGGCAGTTTCCCCTTTGGTGCTAAAGAGGCAAGGACAGGCGTGGGTTCCCGAGGAATCTCCCAAATGTTTCCATTCTGGTGCTACAAGACCAAGATCTGGTGCTACAAGACCAAGACCACGAGCTCGGCAGGATGGATGTCATCAGCGAGCCCACAGTTGCATCACGACCAAAAGCTTTGCATGCGAAGACCACCTTTCATCAGGATTAGATGTACTACTTGTCCCCTTTCAAATTGGTCGTTGTGGGATTCCTTCCCACCTAAGTTTCAAGGGAAGAGGATCGTGGCCACTATAAATATAGGTTAGCCACCACCGTAGAAGGATCCATCCCCGCGGACCCAGATCCGATCCAACCCTTTCCACCTCGCGAGGTTGTTCATCCTTTGTACTCATTCATCCTCAGCCCCTCGCGAGGCCAATCCACCCCAAAGCAGGAGTAGGGTTTAACACTTCAAGGTGGCCCGAACCTGGGTAAACTGCCATGTTCATCTTCTTCCCCATTCATCGCGAATCTGGCAAGGCTAGGCTATGGGGTGACGAGCTCGAAGCTTGATAGGTTGAGATCTTCGCACACGCCCCAGAGATCGAACCTTCTTGGGTCTGCGGAGCCCTGAATGTGACATTTGGCGCGCCAGGTAGGGGCGTGTCGAAGTCTGCTCCTCCATCGACCGCGCTTCATCCTCGCCTCGCTGCCCCATGGTGGGCGCTGCCCCGCAGGCATGGCCGCCCGAGGCGTACGGGACCGCCGCGGGTTGCCCGGCTTTCACACCCGATCTACAACGGGTGCAGTGGCTCGCGAAGTTCTGGCCGGCTTTGCCCCCACGGTACGACGGCGTTGCGAACCCTGAAGGGTTCCTCCGGTCATACGCACAGGCCATCGAGGCGGCTGGCTGCGATGACAAGGCCATGGCGAACTGGTTCCCCTGGCCCTCGGGGAGGCTCCTCGTTCCTGGCTCCGCGGCCTCCCGCGTTCCTCGATCTCCTCTTGGGAGGAACTCTGCAGCTAGTTCGTCACACGCTTCGGGGCTCCAGCGCTCCACGCGGTCGCGTGCATCATCGGCGGATCGCAGGCACCTGCATCTGGCCGCCACATCAAGCAGCTTCTTCGTCGACAAGGTACTGCCCGGGCGCAACGCGGGGCTGTGCAGGGTTGCACCGGGCCTGAAACCGCCATCACCTTCGATTCCAGAGACCACCCCAAGGCCACGACCGCGGCGGGTGCCCTCCCCATGTTGTGCACGCTCACCCAGCAACATCGCGGTTACCAAGACCCTCATCAACGGAGTCGCCGGCCTGAGCGTCTTCTTCGTGGAAACTTTCGACTTGCTTCAAGTGTCGTACGACTAGCTTCTCCCCACCCGGCCTTTCTCGGGGGTGGTCAAGGGCTCGGCCACTCCCCTGGGGCAGATACGCCTCCCCGTCACCTTCGACACGCGCAACAACTAGCACACCGAGCTCATTGACTTCAACGTCGCCCACATCGGCCTACCGTACAATGCCATCCTGGGGTATCCGGCCGTCGCCAAGTTCATGGCGGCGACCCATCCAGGCTACAACATCGTCAAGATGCCAGGTAGCAGCGGAGTCATCACGGCGGCCGGGGATACGAAGGACGTGGTCCAGGTTCTCAAGCTCGTCTACAGGGTCGCGGCCGCGTCGTGCCCTGCCATTGCGGGCGCCGCGGAGGCCCAGGATGCCGCGCCTGTGAAGAAAAAGTAGATGTTCTCTCAAGACCGGGCCGAGACGAAGTAGGTGCCTGTCGATGCCGGGGGCTCAGGCCCCACCTTCACCATCGGCGCGGGTCTTCCTCTGGACCAGGAGGAGGCGCTGGTTGGCTTCCCGAGGGCCAAGAAAGATGTGTTTGCGTGGGAAGCGTTAGACTTGGTTGGTGTCCTGAGAGAGGTAATTGAGCACCACTTTATGGTGTGTCCTGGTGCATGCCCGGTGAAGCAAAAAGCACGGCACCAGGCACAAGAAAAGCAAGCGTTCATCGTCCAGGAGGTCGGCAAGCTCCAAGAGGCCGGCGTCATTCGGGAAGTACGGCACCCGGACTGGTTGGTGAATCCTATGATCGTCCCCAAGAAAGGAGCGAAGGAGCGCATGTGCGTTGACTTCACAAGCCTCAACAAGGCTTACCCTCAGGACCCTTTCCCGCTCCCGTATATCGACCAGATTGTGGATTCCACTGTCGAGTGCGATTTGATGTGCTTCTTGGATGCTTCCTCGAGATATCATCAAATCGAGATGGCGACAGAGGATGTCAAGAAGACAAATTTTATCTCCCCGTGCACTGTGTACTGCTACACTTGCATGCCCTTCGGGTTGCGAAACGCTGGTGCAACTTTCCAGTAATTGATGCACATCGCGCTCGGGCCACAGTTGGGGAGGAATGCGGAGGCATACATTGATGACATCGTAGTCAAGAGGCAAGGACCCTGATCAAAGAGTTGGAAGAAACATTCGCTAACCTGCGTAGCATAAACCTGAAGCTCAATCCAGAGAACTATGTGTTCGGGGTCCCTTCTGGCAAGCTACTGGGTTTCCTGGTGTCGCACAAAGGGATCGAGGCCAACCCCGAGAAGGTAAAGGCAATAGAGAGGATGAGCCCGGCTCAGACCCTCAAGGAGATGTAGAAGCTCAAAGGATGCGTGACCTCCATGGGCCGCTTCATCTCGAGGCTTTGCAAGCGCGCCCTCCCTTTCTTCAAGCTAATGAAGAAGAAGTGCCTGTTCGAGTGGACCTCGGAAGCTGATGCGGCCTTTGAAGACCTCAAGCGATACCTCATGAGCCTGCCTGTCATGGTGACGCCCCTTCCGCATGAGACCTGGTGCTTTACTTGGCGGCCACTCCCCACTCGGCCAGTGCGGCGCTCGTGGCGGTCAGGAAGGGACCCGCCGGCGCGGGCTCAAAGAAACGCAGCACGCGAGAAGCCGCGCAACCTTCACTGCCCTAGGGCGGTGCTCTTGAGGATCCCATGGCTTCATCTGCCTTCGAGCCTCACGAGTCCCTCGCACCGCCCGTGGAGCAAGACGTCCCCGACTCCTCGCCCCTCATCGAGCATCCAGTGTAGTTCATCAGAACGGTGTTGCGCAATGCATGCACACGCTACCCCATGCAGCAGAAGCTCCTACTCGTGCTCCTCGTCGCCTCTAGGAAGCTGCGTTACTGTTTGCAAGGCCACCCCGTTAGGGTCTTATCGGCGTATCCCTTGGAGAAGGTATTGCACAGCCCATACGCCGTGGGGAGGATTGCGGAATGGAACATCGAGCTACAGGCCTTCCAGCTGGAGTTCAGTACGACCAGGGTCATCAAGGGGTGGCCTTGGCTGATTTCATGGCAGAGTGGGCTGACGCTCATGATCGGGGGTTGGATGAGGGCCAATCCCTCGCGCCCAGTGACGAAGCGCCCAACGAATGTTTCATGCACTTCGATGGTGCCTTTGCACGACATTGCGCGGGGGCTATAGTCATGCTCATCCACCAACCAAGGACAAGTTCTAATATGCCGTGCAACTCTGCTTCCGGCGAGGCGGGAAGGTCTCCAACAACATCGTAGAGTACGAGGGATTGATTGCTGGCCTCAGGACAAGGGCGACTCCCAACTCCTCGTCAACTTCTCCAACAAAGAGTACAAGCCGAGGGACGAGCACATGGAGGCTTACCTAGAAGAGGTACGTAAAATCGAAAAATGCTTCCTGGGCTTGGAGTTGCAGCACGTCCCGCGGGGCGCGAACAAGGAAGCAGACGACATCGCGAAGAGGGCGTCCCGCCGCGAGCCCCGGAGGCCTGGCGTCTTTGAGGAGAGGCTCCATAAGCCGTCCGCGCCCACCATCCCCCCCAGCCGCGGACTCGGCGTTGCTCAGGGAGGAGCTGCCGCCAGCCCCGACCTCCGGAGCCCTGGCCTGTGGCCCGACCTCAGGAGCTCGCCTACTCTTGGCGCTGGAATCTCAGGCGGGCTGCTGGACCGAGGAGTTCAAGGTGTACCTGCTCCGTGGCACCTTGCCAGAGAAGGAGGAGGACATAGAACGCATCGTCCGCGAGGCCACTGCTTATTGTGGGCAGGACGGCGAGCTGTACCTGCGACACCCCAACGACGTCTCACAGCGGTGCATATCCGAAGAACAAGGGCGCGAGTTGCTGGCTGATATCCATGTTGGGGGCTGCAGGCGCCACTCCTCGTCATGCACCCTCGTGGGCAAGGTGTTCCGTAGCGGTTTCTATTGGCCGACGGCGCTCAACGACGCCACCGAGCTGGTGCGATCCTGCGAGGCTTGCCAATTCCACGCCAAGCAGATTCACCAGCCTGCGCAAGGTGTCTAGACCATCCCACTCTCATGGTCGTTCGCGGTCTAGGGGTTGGATATCCTGGGCACGTTCCCTCGAGCAGTCGGTGGATACCGCTACCTCTACGTCGCCATTGACAAGTTCACCAAGTGGGCAGAGGGTGGAGCCCGTACGCACCATCCCCGCTGGCTCAGCAGTCAAGTTCATCAAGGGCTCATGAGTTGTTTCCGTGTTCCTAATCGCATCATTACTGACAATGGCTCCCAGTTCACAAGCAACCTCTTCAGGACGTATTGCGCTAACCTTGGAACGCAGATATGCTACACTTCGGTGGCTCACCCACGGAGCAACGACCAGGCCGAGCGCGCCAACGCGGAGGTCCTGAGGGGCCTCAAGGCAAGGAGCTTCAAGAAGAAGCTTGAGGCTTGCGGCAGGGGTTGGCTCGGTGAGATTCAGTCCGTGTTGTGGTCTATCCGCACCACTGCGACTAAGCCCACCGGCGAGACCCCGTTCTTCCTCATCTACAAGGCTGAGGTGGTCCTCCCTCACGAGGTCAGGCATCGCTCCCCACGGGTCCTGGCATTCGACGAGGCTCGTCAGGATGCCTCACGGGGGATATACCTCGTGCTCGGGGAGGAAGCCCGCCGCCAAGCCTCGCTCCGCGCAGCGAGGTACTAGGAGGCGCTGCGGCATTACCACTGCCACAACATCCACTCCCGGACCCTCGAGGTGGGAGACCTCATCCTGAGGCGGGTCCTTTCCAGGAGGGCCTTCACAAGCTCTCGCCCATGTGGGAGGGTCCGTTCAGGGTTGCCCGCATCTCCAGGCCTGGCGCCGTACACTTGGAGACGCAGGACGGGGTGCCCATCCAGAATGCTTGGAACATCCAGCACCTCTGAAGGTTCTACCCGTGACACTCTCATGTAATAATGAGTGGGGCTATACACGTCCCGGAGTCTCCTGAGTGCCGGCCCTGGGCCTCACGGGGGCTCCCACCCATGCCCAAGTGGAAGCCCCATGCTCTGTGCTGGCGGACGACACGGTCAATCAGCGACTATGCCCACGCCTAGTGGAAGCCCCATGCTCCGTGCTAGCAGGAAGACTAGAAGACTAGCGTAGGTGCCGGACACGGCTGTTCTTTTGCTTTGCTCTTGTAACCCATTTGCTACTTCTTGGAATGAAACTTGCAGTTCTTGCGTCTTTATTCGAAAAGGGGGGAGTTTCCTTTTCTTTCTTCTTCTAGCAGTGTCTCCTCTCTTGAGTTTCGTCTTTGAGTAGTGCGGAAGTTGCCTATGGCTCCCTCTATCGTGTCCTGCGAGTGGGGGCTCAGCATGGTGTACACGCATGAACCGGCCTAGGCTGCGCCCACAGCAGACCTGCTCATACATGCACCTTGCCAAGGCCTTGGTAGAATCCTCGCACGACGCTCTTGAGCGAGCCATCGGCACCTCGGCCTCAGGAGCGCCCGCCTCATGGCTCTGCTAGGCATCGCGCCCCGGCGCGCTAATGACAGTCGGCCCTCGCTTTGGGGCTCCGGAGGCCTACGCAAGGCCTCCACGCAAGGAACCCTACGCAAATTGCACCCCGGAGGCTCCGGACCCTCGTGGGTTCCCCGGAGGCCCTGCGGGCGGCATACCATTCAAGGCTCCGGATCTCACCAAGGGGCCTCCCTAGGTCGCTCTGGCACTCCAACCGCACCGTCGCCAGGGGAAGCTCCAGAGAAGCACGTCCCCACGAGGAAGGGACCCGCCAAGGGCCACGAACCCGCCAAGCTAAGTTATTCTAATTACGCGAGGCGGGAGCCTTTTGATTAACGATAATATAATGTTGGAGTACGAGCAAGAAACACTAATATGAAGGTGCAAACGCTGTAGTTCATTACACGCCCCGTAGGGCTCTTCGCAAAAACTCTTCATGCAAGAAATAAAAAAAAGGTGAAGCAAAATAAGCAGCCTCTCGAGGACCGCTTGTTGTAGGGTGAAACCCTAGGGGAGGATGTTTTCACACTTGGAGGGGGAAAAGAGCAAGAACACAAGAGGGGAAACACTCAAACAAACCACAATCACACATCCACTAGAGTAGCATAGAAGAGATCCACAAGCATACAAGATCAAACCAAGGAAAATAGCACTAGGGTAAAGTTCTTCGCACTAGGTGAGGTCTTGATGATCCTATGGTGGGGCTCCTTCTCCAGGAGGAGGGCTTGGTCTCCAAGAGGACCTTCTCCAAGAGGAGGTCTAGATCTCCAAGAGGAGGAAGATGAGCAAAGCTCTCTCTTTGTCTATCAAATACTTTGCTATCCTCTGAATGAGCTAGGGGAGGGGTACTTATAGTCTAGGGACGAAATAATAGAGAAAAGGGGATACAAGGGCCATTTTAACCCAACATGCACGCAGGCAAAGCGGAGGAGTCCGGGCACCTGGGGCAAAGGGGTCCGGGCACCCAGACCGAAAAGAGGTGAGCGCCTAGGGGCGGCCGGGCGCCTGGACCGGGCAGGGGGGCGGTTGAAGGGGGGACCAGGCACCCGGGGTATGAGGGCCCGGGCACCTGGGGCGGCGGCGGCTGCTCCCAACGCGTGGGCCGGGCACCCGGGGTGCCACCCAGCCAGCGGCCGGGCACCCGGGGTGCACAGAGGCCTTGGCCGGGGAGGTGGTCGAAGGCCTGGGCACCCAGGGGAAGGAGGGTCGGGCACCCGGGGTGTCCAGGCACTTGGCCGTCTTCCGTTGCTTCGCGTCTCATTCGCTCTTCTCCGTTCTTCTCCTCTATGGCAGCTTGGGTATTCCTCCTAGCTTATTTATGGGCTCTTTCTTGATACCTAAGAATGGACAACGTCTCCGTTTGAGGTAGAACCCAACTCTTGTGTGAATCCGAATGGAGTTTGAAGAGGAAGGAGTTAACCTCGGTTTCGATGACGCGTGCGCGAACTCTTGTCATTGGTACTCTTCGTGCTTGCGGTGGTGACGGAACGTCCATGGATATGAATGAGGGATGCTCCGCATCATCTCCCCCTTGGGAGAGAACAGTCCACGGATCATGATCTTCATCACCATGGGAAAGAGAGGGCATCGCCGTGTAGAAGTGGACACTCGCCAATGTCACACCGTCTTGTGATTCCTTCAAAAGGAGCAAGTACAACAAACACTTGGAAAAACAAATGTGGTTAGCATTAGTGCAAAACCAAGCATTCAAGAGGTGATTCACCAAACAAGTGTCATCATCAAGCATAGCATATGGTGTGACAAGGGAGCGTGGCCTGGCATGTAAGCACATAAATTGGGCACAAGTAAAAGCATCATGGAAACAAGCATGTAAATGTGAGGTAGCGATGCACATATGTGTAGAAGAGAATAAGCATCTACCTCAAGCTCATAGCAAGCATGCATAAGTCGCTCAACAAATGGTCTATGGTATGCATATGAAGCATTCACAACACCAAAATAAATGAAGTGTCTAAAGTGCAAGACAATCCAAGCGTAACGTGCATGGGGTGTAGTGAATATAGTGTGGCACTCAACACAATAGAAAGAACAATTCTCCATCATGTGTGAGGCAATCAAGTCATTCAATCTAGTAGTGCAAAGATGCAACATACTATAGATAATCATGGCAATCATGTCATGTGTGCAAATAGTAGGCATAGGCAATGCACATGGCGTATCGCAAGCATGAACACCAAGCAAGATCAATGTATCATCATAGGAATGGATCATAAATGAAACATGGCAAGAACAAGTAATAACTCCACCAAGCTTGCAAATGCACATACAAGTAGTAGAATCAATCATCATGTGTAATGCAAAGCATGGGTCAGAAATGCATGGTAAAGGCATAGGAATAAGCATGTCATGCAAAGTGAACATGGAAAGATGGGCATAGAATATGTAATGGACAATAACCCATAACCATGTGAGGGCCATGTAGAAAAGATGTGCGAAGTCCTTGAGCGAATGGAATGGTGGGAAGTGTAATCCATGGGATCCCAAATTATCATTGCTCTCTAGAGCTCGTTTTGTCAACTCATGGGATTGTGAAGTTGACAAGTATTCATGAGTACCTACATAAAACAAAGATAATACAAAAATTGTGTGCGCGTGGTATATGTACACATCATCCATTATGATGCGCACGTGCATGTGTTGGTTAGCACAAAATATTTGATGCTCAAATAAATGAGTTGCATGATATAGAAACATGTCGTCCATCATGAAATGATAATTATTGTTTCAACATGATTGGGACGCAAATTATAGCAAGTGTGTGGCACACCAAAAGAATTTTATTCATGGGATGCATATGGTGCACACAATCATGGGGATCATGCAATTCACAGGATGTAGCAAAATATTCTAGTGGGTAAGAGGAAACTATGGGGGTCTCCACATGAGCAATAGCGGAAGCATAATATGGAGAAAAGTGACAACATGACAAACAATGCATGTCCGAAGCTAGCTGGTCATGGCATGGCATATGAGATAAATGAGGCAAAGGAAGCATATCAATATCATCACAAGAAAAACAAATGCCAATAACCATGGGCTTGTCATCTATGCCATATGTGCAAATTGGGTTTATTTTAATGGCATATGCATAGTTACTATGAAGAGATTGCAAATATGACATATTGTTGATCTCATGCATAGCATATGATAAGTCAAGCAGATTGTCAAACATGATGTGACTGAGAGAATTATCACAAGAAATCCTTTGTAACATGGCATCACAACTAATAGACTCCACATGGCAATCATCAAACTCATCATAAGTGGGTAAATCATCGCATGGGGAAGTCGAACTAGCATGAAACGTGACAATAGGTGGATCAACATCATGCAATCAATCAATGTCAAGAATGTCCACTAGTGGGACTAGAACATCACCTTCACCTATGTTAACTTTTTCATTCCACTCAAGTGGTGTAGGTGAGATGGCAAAGACCAAATTGTGGTCAACGTCATCATCGTGATGGAACCATGTGGGGGGTGCATCATAGTCCACCATGGCCATCGTATTTTCCAAAGGAAGGACTAAGTCGTCGAGGATCGGCGCGTCATCATATATGGGACCTAGCACCAAATGAGAAGACACAATAGAGGTAGAGGTTAAGTTGTTAGAAATCGAAATGGCCTCACATGCCCTATCAACTACCTCACTCTCTCTATGTGGTGCTGGCTCACTTACTCCCACAAGGTAGGTGCACTCAATGTCACATATGGTGGAGTCACTCAAATCACTGAAGTGGTGGTGGTGGTGGCTCTCCTCACATGGGAATTGGGGCAACTCGTCATATATGGTGCTAGTGGTGAAGTCACTCTCACTCTCAATATGGTGGCATATGTCTCCATGCTCAACTCCTATCGCCGCCTTGGTTGAAGGGATAGTCCCATTCTCAACCTCCTCATCCGTAACGCCTCCAAAGATGAATGCCATAGGAAGTGGCAAATCATCACTCTCGTCGTGGATGAAGGCCAAAGATGGCACATCATCACTCTCATCATGGATGAAGGCCGAAGATGGCACATCATCACTCTCGCCATGGATGAAGGCCGAAGATGGCACATCATCACTCTGGCCGCCAATGGTGGAAGCATCATCTTGGAGCTCATCGGGCTTGGACATCTCTGTGGTACTAGCCTCATGCTCGACGTCTTGGAGTGTGGTTGTCGTGAAGTGAGCTTGGGGTCAAGTAGACTTGGCCTTCTTGAGATTGTTTCTCCACCTTGAGAGCACCAAGTAGTTGTCGTCGAGGGACTTGTAGTTCTCGAGGAAGATAAACTTGGAGATGTCGTTGTTCAAGCCCATCATGAAGTAGAACTTCATCCAAATGGGGTCGTCCACACTGGCTCATCGCAAGGCTTTCTTCATCTCGAGGAAGTACTTGTCGAGGGACTTGGATCCTTGGATGGTGTTCTCCAATTGGCGTTGAAGATGTTCCGTGTAGGTGGAAGGCAAAAACTCTCGCCGCATAGCTTTCTTCATCTTGGGCCAACTCATGTCGAAGGTCTTCGAAGGTGTATGAAGCCACCATGTCGATGCATAGTCGTGGAAGTTACTTGTGGCGCACTTCACTTGGTCTTCGGAAGGGACTTGATGTAGCTTGAGGTAGTCATCCGTCTTGCACTCCCACTCGAGATACTCCTCAGGGTCTTGAGTCCCATAGAAAGGAAGCTCATGGTAGGTATCGAGGTCGTAGTAGCTCATGGAAGTGTAGTCTTGGGGAGCTTCTCTTCAGTGTAGTCTTGAGGTGCTTGTAGGCGAAGATGCCGAATGTCCAAAGGCGAAGATGCCTTGAAGTCACTTGGCGAAGATGCCAAGGTAGATGGTGAAGTCGTTGAGCGGTTGTTGGTGTTGAGCTCTTGACCTTCATGTTCTTTTTGGTGATGGTGTCGATGCCGATGTGACCTTGCCAAAAATGGTAGGTTGGAAGGATGTGCACTAGAGCATCTTGTCGAAGATGAGGAAGATCTCTTGTAGGACTGGACGAGGGCTTTGATCTCCTCCCTTTGAGCATCCATCTTGGCGTCCAAGTTGTTGTTCATGGCACAAAACTCGTCATTGTTGTTGTAGACCGAAGGAGGTGTGCTTCGCCTATCCATCACAAGTCTCAAGCAAAGGTGAGTAGGAAATGAGAGAGAAAACCAAAGTTACCATTTTCGAAGATTGAGGATGTATCGAGTATCACTCAATGTAATGCTACAATAGTAGAATTTGTACCGGGTTTGTTTCTCACACCTACAAAAGTAAAGGCTTATCGAGGATCTTGGTGAGGATGAGTGGCACAAAATTTCAAGCAAATGTTAGTCAACACAACGATAATGTTGAGAAGGCTCACAAAACTGCAAGTAAAGCAAGTAGACCAATAGCAAAGAATGGCACACGAAAACACACACACAGATAGATAAATGGGGTTGTGCAACCAAGGAATGAGCTCAAAATGTGGAATCCACAGAAAATGCTCGTGTTGCCCAACTCTAGAGAGACGCTAGCATGATTGCGCAATAGGCTGGATACGACACTTGTGCACAACCTATGAGATGCAAATTGTATCAACTTTCTATCCCAAGTATGCTATATATGTATGATGTTCCGGTGTTTCGACACGATGATCCAAGATGATCAATATGGTAGTATGATATGCGATGTGGCGATGCTATGGCTATTGCTTACAAGCTCTTTGTTTTTCTCTTTTTGCTTAAAAGGTTTTTTTTCTTTTGGCCACTTTTGCAACAATGCTCAAACCAAGATAGCACTCGTGTATGTGGGAACAAACTTGTGACACAATAGATGATATGATGATACCAAGATGAAGTATGTATGCAAAGGTAGGTTTGTATCGATGATCACTAAAGTGCACAAGTAGCATGGCCCGGCAATACTCAAATGGCTAGTCTCAATAGGAAAGTGACGAAAAATGGGCTAGGGGTTAACAAAGCAAATGGCAAGAAAGAATGTGCAATGATGGGATACTATGATACCAAGATGATATAAAGGTGAAGGTGGCCGATGTCGAATCCGTGTCGAAGATGAGCGACGGTTTTGTCGATGTCGAACCGTTCCTAGTTAGCCGAAACACCCTAGGAAACGGAAAAACCGCGAACTCAAAATCTCAAATGGAAAATGTCAATGGTGATAGCGGAATGCGTTGGTGGTTCCGGAGTTGGCAATGCGGAAGTGGTGGTGGTGGTTGAAGAAGAAGCAACCGTCCCTAAGTAGACGAAACACCTTAGGAGACTCAAGTCACCCCTCAAGCAACCACAAATGCTATATGGAACTAAAATGGGTTTGATTGCGGAACGCTATGGTGGTTTTGCAGATGATATGGTGAATGGCCTAGGCGAAGATGCCAAAATGCCAAAATTTTGATGGAGTGAAATGATGTTGGAACCTATCTAGATGGATGGTGGATGTCAATAGCTACTCAACGAGCTAAAGAACGTCAAAATCGGACTTTGGGAGTGAAAGTTATGGCCGGAATGGTGTTGGTGTTGGGCTGATTCGGGGGGGTGCGGGCACCCGGGGGTGCGGGTGCCCGCGGTGGTCAGCGGGGTTGGGCAAAATTTGCCCGGGGGTTCAGGGTGCGGGCACCCGGTGGTGGCCGAAATTGGGCAAAATTTGTGGAAAATGGATGAAATTGGAGGATTTCGTGGTGGGAAAGGTGGAGATGGATGGGGGAAGACTAGATCCACTTGCCAAACAACAAATCCATGGACCAAAAGCAACAAAATCCCACAAGAGCCAACAAATTGTAAGAAAATTTTTTGGGGCTATTTTTGTGGGGATTTTCAAATTGGGACCAAAAAGCAACGAAATTAGGATAGCAAATGGGGGGGGGGGGTAGGGACTCCAAGATGTGAATCAACCTGGCTCTGATACCAAGATGTTGTAGAGTGAAACCCTAGGGAAGGATTTTTCACACTTGGTGGGGGAAAACAGCAAGAACACAAGAACACGAGGGGAAACACTCAAACAAACCACAATCACACAGCCACTCGAGTAGGATACAAGAGATCCACACGCATACAAGATCAAACCAAGGAAAATAGCACTAGGGTAAAGTTCTTCCCACTAGGTGAGGTCTTGATGATCCTATGATGGGGATCCTTCTCCAAGAGGAGGGCTTGATCTCCAAGAGGAGCTTCTTCAAGAGGTGGTCTAGATATCCAAGAGGAGGAAGATGAGCAAAGCTCTCTCTTTGTCTACCAAATACTTTGCTATCCTCTAAATGAGCTAGGGGAGGGGTACTTATAGTCTAGGGACGAAATAATAGAGAAAAGGGGGTACAAGGGTCATTTTAACCCAACATGCACGCAGGCAAAGCGGAGGAGTACGGGCACCCGGGGCAAAGGGGTCCGAGCACCCGGACCGAACAGAGGCGGGCGCCTAGGGGCGGCCAGGCACCAGGGGCGAAGAGGGCCGGGCACCCGGACCGGGCAGGGGGCCTTCTAGAGGGGGGCCGGGCACCCGGCGTGTGAGGGCCCGAGCACTCGGGGCGGCGGCGGCAGCTACCACCGCGGGGGCCGGGCACCCGAGGTGCACAGAGGCCCAGGCCGGGGAGGTGGGCGAAGGCCCGGGCACCCGGGTGTCCAGGCACTTAACCGTCTTCAGTTGCTTCGTGTCTCGTTCGCTCTTCTCCGTTCTTCTCCTCTATGGCAGCTTGGGTATTCCTCCTAGCTTCTTCATGGGCTCTTTCTTGATACCTAAGAATGGACAACGTCTCCGTTTGAGGTAGAACCCAACTCTCGTGTGAATCCGAATGGAGTTTGAAGAGGAAGGAGTTAACATTAGTTTCGATGATGCGTGCGCGGACTCTTGTCATTGGTACTCTTCGTGCTTGCGGTGGTGACGGAACGTCCATAGGGATGAACGAGGGATGCTCCGCATCACCGCTGCTCCTAAGGCTTGGCTCCGTCACCACCCGCGCTCAGTCGGATTCCTCCTCCTCCTTGACAGGGGCTCGGCATCCCCCTGAACGGAAGCAAGACTGCATGGTGGCTTGCTGCCCTCCTGGGTCCAGGCACGGCAACGAGGTGGCTCATTGTAGTCGTCATTGCTCAAGCTTCCCCATGAGGAGACGTCACCGCTGCTGCTAGAGGTGCGGCGGCCAAGGGCAAGTTCACCGCCGAGGAGGACGCCGCCGCGCCGGCCATCGTCGTCCGAAGGGTGGTCGCTGTCGTCGTCGTCCTCCGGGTAGCACCCTAGGTGGCTGCCGTCCTCCCCGAAGACCCTGACAAAGAGCATGCCGCCCTGTCATACTTGAAGTGGAGGGTGCGCCTCCCCTTTAGATCGCGGGCGCGAGCGAACGACTGCCATCTGTGGTTCAGGAACACATGGCCGATGGAGTTGACCTCGACCTCCATCCACGAGGACCCATTGCAGCAGCCGTGAGGTTGCAGCCGCAGCCGAACGGATCATGCCGCCGACAGCTCCGCCGGGAAGGAGCTTGGCAGCAGAAGCCAAGTGCCTGGAGGGCCCTCCAACCGCACGACGAACTCGCACGCCGATTCGCTCGAGCGGGCCCGCGGGCGTGGTGGTCGGCTGGTCGCGGCATGCCTTCCCCCTTGGCCATGGCTGCTAGGGCCCCCGTGACCACCCCCACGGGGAGACCCCTCTCCCGGATATTGGAGCCGTTGCGAGCCCTCAGAGGTGAACACTCGCTCCCCCGTGAAGATGTTGCCAGTGCGGCCGCAGATTTGTGGGGACGGCCGCACCCTCTCTTGGGTGGTGGCGCCTCCGGTCCCACCTGAGCGGCCTTGCCCTTCTCTTTGGCCGAGAACCTCCCTGCGGGTGCCATGGTCGCTTCGGCAAGGTGGGAGGTGCCGCGGAGATAGGAGAACAAGAAGGCAAGAAGACGAAGATGGGCTAGGGGCTCCGCCCCGCTCGCTCATTTATAAGCGGAGGAAGGGTAACCGGCGTTCCTCCAGGTTCTGAGTGATGATGGCCCTACTGCATGCACCGGGCTGCTGTCAACTCGGAATGGTTGCCGAGGCGATGTGGGGAAGCGGAGGCGTCCGCGTCCCATCAAGCGCCCTGCGTCAGCCTGGCCCGCATGCAATTGGGGCCCGCGGTGCTTCACCCTTGCCCCTTAGCTTCGCCTCAAAGCCAGCCCGAGCGCGCCTTGAGCCCGGGGGCTGCTGTCAGCGTTCTGGGGACCAGGGTACCCAGACTTGCCTGCCTGCGGACCACGGCGTGGCTCCCTCGACGACATGGTATGACTCATCTGCAAGACCGCCAAGGCAAGACCCTCATGAGGGCCCTGGCCTTGTGAGGCAGAGGACACCAAGACCTTCAGAGGGAGCGTCCTCTCGAGGAGCGGAGATTTCAATGCAGGTACCAAGACCTCCAGAGGGAGCGGCCTCCCTAGGCGGCCTCACGAGGCTGCGATGACGTGAGCCACGAGGACCAAGGCCAGGCGGGTGCCAGCGGGCGCAGATGAGGCAGTTTCCCCTTTGGTGCTAAAGAGGCAAGGACAGGCGTGGGTTCCCGAGGAATCTCCCAAAGGTTTCCATTCCGGTGCTACAAGACCAACACCATGAGCTCGGAAGGACGGATGTCATCACCGAGCCCACAGCTGCGTCACGACCAGCAGCTTTGCAGGTGACCACCTTTCATCAAGATTAGATGTACTATTTGTCCCCTTTCAAATTGGCCGTTGTGGGATCCCTTCCCGGCTAAGTTTCAAGGGAAGAGGACCGTGGCCACTATAAATATAGGTTAGCCACCACAGTAGAAGGGATCCATCCCCCTGGACCGAGATCCGATCCAACCCTTTCCACCCTCACCACAATAGCCCTCGCAAGGCTGTTCATCCACTGTACTTGTTCATCCTCAGCCCCTCGCGAGGCCAATCCATCCCAGAGCAAGAGTAGGGTTTTACACCGCAAGGTTGCCCGAACCTGGGTAAACTGCAGTGTTCATCTTCTTCCTCATTCACGCGAATCTGGCAAGGCTAGGCTGTGGGGTGACGAGCACAAAGCTTGAGAGGTTGAGATATTTGCACACGCCCTAGAGTTCAAACCTTCTTGGGTATGCGAAGCCTTGAATCCGACAGAGGCCATCCGACGAGAGCGACAAGAAGAAGCTGCACACATCGAGGAGCGCTGATAGAGGCAAAGGTGTCCCGTCTTTCGATGAGATGATGAATATCGCTTTGATGGAAGTCGACTTTGACGATCCGACTACGAACGTGCGAGGACGTCGCGCCTTAGCAATCGCTAAACCAACTCCGAGAGGTTATCGACCACGCCGGAGCACGATCAACCTGACCACGAGGGTCTGTTTCCTGCGAGCAAACGAAGAACAGGCAAGAAACTGAGATTGCAATCTGGATATTGCGAATATAAGATGAAAGCTTTATTGATCAAGGTGGGGTTCTGTGACGCCTTTGTCTGGTCGCTGAACACAAACGAAGTACGCGAAGTTGCAGCTATGGCGAACTTTTAATCTAAACAAAACCCAAAGTCTAAACGACGCCCTAAGGGCTATATATATGGAGCAAGAGGGGGGGAATTTCGTGGCCTTGAGGAAGGGGTCCGAAACCAACCCTATCTCTTGTTTCCCCACACATACGGACTCTAAAAACAGCCTATACTTATGTATTTCGAAATTACATGGGCCTGGCCCAATAATAAGGTGACGCAGCACCTAGAATAGCCTCTGGACGAAAGTTATGAAGTAGCATCTTGTATATTTCGTCCAAGGCTTCATGCACGCATTATGGTGGCTTCAACGTCCTGAAATCATCACTTGTAACTCCGTTCTTGTTCCCCATGCGCATGCCATCATCTCCATGCTTGTTCTTGCTCCAATGTTCATCCTTCTCAAAGCTAGGCCCTTCATTTGTAAGCAAAACAAATGTATCCAATTTAGGCAGCATCATATTCTCATGAACATTAGAATCATTAGCAAGAAACGAAAGTACCTGGTAATTTAATTGGCGTGCGCGAGCTCTAGTAATTGGTCCAGTATGTATAGCAGCAGGGCCTGTGGGTGTAATAATTGTATTGATGTCCTCATCATCCTCCCCTTCTTGAAATGAAGTCGTCCTCGACGGAAGCTCATCTTCCTCACCCAAATAAGGCTTCAAATCTGCAATATTAAAAGTGGGACTAACCCCAAAATCTGCAGGCAGCTCAAGTTTATATGCATTATCATTTATTTTCTCTAACACCTTAAAAGGACCATCAGCACGTGGCATTAGCTTTGATTTGCGCAAATCAGGAAATCTATCCTTACGCAAATGTAACCAAACAAGATCTCCAGGTGCAAACACAACATATTTTCTACCCTTATCTCCAGCAAGTTTATATTTAGCATTCATACGCTCAATGTTTTCCTTAGTTAACTCATGCATTTTTAAGATCAATTCAGCACGTTGTTTAGCATCAAAATTAACCTTCTCCGAAGATGGAAGAGGCAACAAATCAATAGGTGCACGAGGTAGGAAACCATACACAATTTCAAAAGGGCACATCTTAGTAGTAGAATGCAATGAACGATTATAAGCAAACTCAATATGAGGCAAGCATTCTTCCCACATTTTCTTATTATTCTTCAAAACAGCCCTAAGCATAGTAGACAATGTTCTATTGACTACTTCAGTTTGTCCATCAGTTTGGGGGTGACAAGTAGTACTAAAAAGCAGTTTAGTCCCCAACTTAGCCCATAAACATCTCCAAAAGTGGCTAAGAAATTTAGTATCACGATCTGAAACAATAGTATTTGGCACACCATGCAAGCGAATAATTTCATGAAAGAACAAATCAGCAACATTAACAGCATCATCGCTTTTATGACATGGTATAAAGTGCGCCATTTTCGAGAATCTATCCACGACAACAAATATGCTATCCCTCCCCTTCTTTGTTCGAGGTAAACCTAAAACAAAGTCCATAGATATATCCTCCCAAGGAACACTAGGTACAGGCAAAGGCATATATAAACCATGAGGATTGAGTCGTGACTTAGCTTTTTGACATGTAGTGCAGCGAGCAACAAAACGCTCAACATCCCGTCTCATCTTTGGCCAAAAGAAATGTGTAGCAAGTACGTCCTCCGTCTTCTTCACGCCAAAGTGTCCCATTAATCCTCCTCCATGCGCCTCCTGCAACAACAAAAGACGAAGAGAGCTAGCTGGAACACAAATCCATCATTAACGACAAACTTGTTCCAGGTTCTTCCTTCTTTACAATTCTGCAATACATCTTTAAAATCAGCATCATGCACATATTGATCTTTAATGGTCTCCAAACCAAATATTTTGAAGTCAAGTTGTGAAAGCATAGTATAGCGACGAGACAATGCATCAGCAATAACATTTTCTTTACCCTTCTTGTGTTTAATGACATAAGGGAAAGTTTCAATGAATTCAACCCATTTAGCATGTCTACGATTCAGTTTAGCTTGACTTTTAATATGTTTCAAAGATTCATGATCAGAATGTATAACAAATTCTTTGGGCCATAAATAATGTTGCCATGTTTCTAAAGTCCGAACAAGAGCATATAGTTCTTTATCATAAGTACAATAATTCAGACTAGGCCCACTCAATTTTTCAGAAAAGTATGCAACAGGTTTGCCATCTTGTAATAACACACCTCCTAATCCAATGCCACTAGCATCACATTCAAGCTCAAAAGTCTTATTAAAATCAGGAAGTTGGAGTAAAGGAGCATGTGTCAACTTATCTTTCAATACCGTGAAGGCTTCTTCCTGTGCGGTACCCCAAACAAAAGGTACATCCTTCTTTGTAAGCTCGTTGAGAGGTGCAGCAATGGTGCTAAAATCTCTCACAAAACGCCTATAGAAACCAGCGAGTCCAAGAAAACTCCGCACTTGTGTGACCGTTTTGGGCTGCGGCCAACTCTCAATAGCTTCAATCTTGGCTTTATCAACTTCAATTCCCTGTGGAGTAACAACATAGCCAAGAAAAGATACTCGGTCGGTGCAAAAGGTGCACTTCCCAAGGTTACCAAACAAACGTGCATCACGTAGAGCAATAAAAACAGCACGTAAATGTTCCAAATTTTCTTCCAAAGATTTGCTATAAATCAGTATATCATCAAAATAGACTACCACAAATCGTCCAATGAAAGCACGTAAAACTTCGTTCATTAGTCTCATGAAAGTACTAGGTGCATTAGTTAACCCAAAAGGCATGACTAACCACTCATATAAACCAAACTTAGTTTTAAATGCAGTTTTCCATTCATCTCCCAATTTCATACGAATTTGATGGTATCCACTACGCAAAATCAACTTTGGAGAATATTGTAGAGCCACTCAATTCATCAAGCATATCATCGAGCCTAGGAATAGGATGACGATAACGAGTAGTAATATTATTAATGCCTCTACAATCAACACACATACGCGACGTACCATCCTTTTTAGGCACGAGTATAATAGGAACAGCACAAGGACTAAGAGATTCGCGTATATAACCTTTGTCGAGCAGCTCCTGTACTTGACGCATAATCTCCTTCGTCTCCTCTGGATTGGTACGGTATGGTGCACGGTTGGGTAGCGATGCACCGGGAATTAAGTCAATTTGATGCTCAATCCCTCGAATAGGTGGTAATCCCGGTGGCACGTCTTGTGGGAAGACGTCAGCGAACTCCTGCAAAATGTTAGTGACAGCAGGGGGCAAAGAGGAAGGCACGTCCTCGAATGAAAATAATGCCTCTTTGCACACAAAAGCATAGCAAACAGATTTGCTGAAATCTAGTTCATCAATATCAGATTTTGTGGCAAGTAAACATGCACTTTTCAATTTAATTTCAGAAACAACACTAGATGGTTTATTATTAGGTTTCATTTGTTGCTCAAATTCCTTTGCCACAATCTGATTTTCACTCTTATTTTTCTCCTGTTTTGCTTTATTAGCTCTATTAATGTCATCTTTTAAAATGGAATCAGGAGTCATAGGAAGCAAAGTAATATTTTTATCCTTATGAACAAGAGTATACTGATTGTTTCTACCATGGTGTACAGAATTTTTATCAAATTGCCATGGTCTACCTAGTAATAAGGAACATGCTTGCATGGGTACCACATCACAATCAACATAATCAGCATATGTAGAGATACTAAAATGCACACGAACAGTACGTGTTACCTTAACCTTGCCGCTGTTGTTGAACCATTGGATGTAGTAAGGATGTGGATGTGGTCTTGTGGTGAGAGATAGCTTCTCCACCATCTCCATGCTAGCCAAATTGTTACAGCTACCTCCATCTATGATGACGCGAACAGAACGTTCCTTCACAACTCCCTTTGTATGGAACAAATTATGCCTCTGATTTTGCTCTGCTTGTGTGACCTGCACACTCAAAACACGTTGAGCAACTAAACATTCATACCTGTCAGCGTCTTCAGGAGCCATGTATTGCGTCTCATTTTCAGAATCATCTCCACCATGTTCTTCACGTGTAATAAGAGCCAAAGTCTCCTCATCATAGTCACTAGCGGACTCATACCCACCATCCTCAGTAGCAATCATGACACGCTGAGATTTGCATTCTCTCGCAAAATGTCCTCTTCCCTTACAACGACGACAAATAATATCATTTGTGTGCCCTGTCGATGCCATGGAAGAAGAAGAGCTCTGCACAGGCCCGGCAGGTGTGCTCTTGGCAGAGAGTGATGGTTGTGCCTGCTTTCTTGTATCACGGCTGGAGGTGGCACCTGATGGAGGTGATGGTGAAGTGGAAGTAGAAGATGCACGCGGTGTCCATGATGAAGGTCGACCTGCAGAAAAGTTAGTTCGCGCCAATGGCTGTCGATCCTGCACTTCACGTTCAGCTTTACAAGCAAGATGGAATAAACGAGTGATATTATTATAATCCTTATACTCTAGAATGGTCTGAATCTCTTTATTTAATCCACCCATAAAACGTGCAAGCATAGCTTCATTCTCCTCAACAATACCACATCTAATCATGCCAGTTTGTAATTCCTGATAATATTCTTCTACAGAATTTTTTCCTTGTCTTAAACGCTGCAATTTTTGAAGTAATTCACGTTGATAATATGGTGGAACCCAACGAGTACGCATAGCAGTTTTCAAAGCAGCCCAAGTAGCTGGAACAGGATATAATCTACAATGTTCAGACCACCAAACACATGCAAAGCTAGTGAAAGCACAAACAGCAGCAGGAACACGTCTCTCCTCAGGATATTGTAAACATGTAAATCATTGTTCAGTTTCTAACTCCCAAGTAAGATATATATCAGGAACATATCTACCCTCAAATGGTGGAATATTCAATTTCAGTTTAGGGAGATGGTCATGATCTCGTACCTGAGGTGGTGGTGCCGGCCTACCGTTGCGAATATATACCTGAGGTCGACCTGCTGGTGGTGGTGCTGGTGGCTGCACGTAGTTCTGATTTTGATCAACCTCATCCTCATAATCGCCCGCATAATCGTCATCCTCCTCAGCCGCCGCAGGAGCAGGAGCCAAAGAAGCATCAACAGTAGGGGCAGCAGCACCCGAATTTTGACCAATCTCAATTGGAACGCGCTGTGCCCGTCCCACTTGATTTGGAAGGCGGCGTTGGAGATGTGGTTGTTGTTGTTGTAGAGGTGCGACATGTGCAGCCGGTGGTGGTTGGGGAAGACGCTTGAGTAATTCAGTAAACTTGTTATCCAGCTTTGTCTCAAACGACTTCTCCACGGCATCTATCTTCTCCATAGCCTCTTCAAATCTGTTTAGCACATCTCCCACCTGGCCACTCATCATTTGCTGAAATTTATCATGCAACTCCTTGTTCGTCATGTTCGCCCAATCAGTCTCATCGGCTTGTGAACCTGCCATGGTTAGCAGCAATAGAAACACAAAAGAATATGATCCTGCAGACTACTAGAAGTGGTGGTGATGGTGGTGTGTCACAAAACCTTCAAGCGAATCTCAAATTCTTACCAGTTCTTACCCAGCAGCAGGTGGTGATCGGCAACCGTTGTAGTCAAAAACTCTCAAAGCTTGGATATAGCGATTACCAGGGAGAGTCAAACGCACGATGTAAACTTATGTGGAGCTGGGAAGGCTTATAATATGGTAGCAAAATGGTAAGCAATAATCAATTCAGAGATGCAAAGTTGAATAAACGCTCAACGACGGCACTGTGCTGGTCCTAGGCTAGACCGTGCTAGAGACGCGAGCCTAGAACACTAACAAAATCACGGCGCTGCACGTAAACAAGGGAAAAGCACACTCTGGAAAAAAAAATTCGCTCTTTTTTTTTGCGCTCTTTTTTTTTGCGCTCCTCTTTTTTTTTGCGAAAAATCACTATAATGGCGAGTGTCTCAAAACTCTTCCCAGGTCAAACTGACAGGATGGGCACAAAATTTTTTGACTATTTTTTTTCGGAAATCAGGGCAGCGACGACGAAAAAGTGCGACAAAAAATCACTATGATGGCGAGTGTCTCAAAACACTACCCGGGGCCTAAAAATAGGATAGGGAAAAAATATTTTTGGTTGCCGAAATTTTGGCCTAAAAACTGCCCGGGGGTCTCCAGACTCTTTTTTCTTTTCCTTTTTTTTCCGAGACCTACTCAGGCAAGGAAACACGAAACGGAAAATATATGGATCTCTAAAACAAACCGACTATGAAAAGAACTCGGATTGGTGGTGGATATATGGCGGTAGTATATGGCAGCGGTGGTGGTATATGGTAGCGGTCGTGGTATATGGATACGGATTCAAAGCGGTGGCGGATAAGCAATGGGGGTAGATGGCAAGGCGATGATGATGGTGCGGCGGCGGCGTGACAACTTATGACCAGAACTCGAAACTCTAAAAGACTAGACTCTAAGACCAGCAACTTGACACGACGATGCAACCGCAAATTCAACAAAGCAAAAACCCTAAAAAGATTATGCAAAGGCTCAGATTGGTTCGGATATGATGAACTAACCCTAATTTTTTTTGTGGCTTTTTCGTGGACTGTAGGTATGAAGAACAGACTCGATCTAAACTATGAAAAACTGTAAAATCTCACCGAGCAACCTGGAAATCTGATACCACTTGATAGAGGCAAAGGTGTCCCGTCTTTCGATGAGATGATGAATATCGCTTTGATGGAAGTCGACTTTGACGATCCGACTACGAACGTGCGAGGACGTCGCGCCTTAGCAATCGCTAAACCAACTCCGAGAGGTTATCGACCACGCCGGAGCACGATCAACCTGACCACGAGGGTCTGTTTCCTGCGAGCAAACGAAGAACAGGCAAGAAACTGAGATTGCAATCTGGATATTGCGAATATAAGATGAAAGCTTTATTGATCAAGGTGGGGTTCTGTGACGCCTTTGTCTGGTCGCTGAACACAAACGAAGTACGCGAAGTTGCAGCTATGGCGAACTTTTAATCTAAACAAAACCCAAAGTCTAAACGACGCCCTAAGGGCTGTATATATGGAGGAAGAGGGGGGGAATTTCGTGGCCCTTGAGGAAGGGGTCCGAAACCAACCCTATCTCTTGTTTCCCCACACATACGGACTCTAAAAACAGCCTATACTTATGTATTTCGAAATTACATGGGCCTGGCCCAATAATAAGGTGACGCAGCACCTAGAATAGCCTCTGGACGAAAGTTATGAAGTAGCATCTTGTATATTTCGTCCAAGGCTTCATGCACGCATTATGGTGGCTTCAACGTCCTGAAATCATCACTTGTAACTCCGTTCTTGTTCCCCATGCGCATGCCATCATCTCCATGCTTGTTCTTGCTCCAATGTTCATCCTTCTCAAAGCTAGGCCCTTCATTTGTAAGCAAAACAAATGTATCCAATTTAGGCAGCATCATATTCTCATGAACATTAGAATCATTAGCAAGAAACGAAAGTACCTGGTAATTTAATTGGCGTGCGCGAGCTCTAGTAATTGGTCCAGTATGTATAGCAGCAGGGCCTGTGGGTGTAATAATTGTATTGATGTCCTCATCAAGCGCCAAGAAATGAGGAACCGTGCAAGAATCCCACGTCCTCAACGTGAAGCTAATCAAGCAGAGCACGAGGAACAAGCGGTTGAAGACCCTCAACCAAGGCAATAGCGCCATAATCATCGACCCGCACGCATTGGAGAGCAACGCTATGGCAAGATCAAGTTTACCGTGCCTAAGTTCTCCGGAAGCAATGATCCCGAAGACTACCTTTCATGGGCATTGAAGGTCAACAAGATCTTTTGTCTACACAACTATGAAGAAGAAAAGAAGATTCCCATGGCATCTCTTGAATTCCAAGACCATGTTCTCATTTGGTGGGAGCAACTCATTGAGCGGTGAGAAGCAAAAGGTGATCCACCCATCACAACATGGAATGAAATGAAGGATGTCATGCGAGCGCGCTTTGTACCCACGTACTATAGCCGAGGCACCAAGTCTGTTGAAGAATATTATAAAGAAATGGAGATCGCCATGATCCGAGCCAATGTCATGGAAGATGAGAAGCAAACTATGACACGATTCTTGACTGGACTCAACCATCCAATCAAGAAGATTGTAGATTTCCAACCGTACTCGAACCTCCTCAAGCTAGTGCACCAAAATACCAAGGCGGAGCGAAAAGTGCAAGATGATTACAAGTATGCCAAGTACTCTTCCTGTTGGGGAACGTTGCATCGGAAACAAAAATATTCCTATGCTCACCAAGATCAATCTAGGAGATAACCATCTACAAGAGGAGAGATTAGATCTACATACCCTTGTAGATCGCTAAGCAGAAGCGTTAAGAAACACGGTTGATGTAGTCGAACGTCTTCACGATCCAATCATGATCCGTCCCGCGAACGTCTTCGCGATCCAATCACGATCTGTCCCGCGAACTCTCGATCCAAGTGCGGAACGGATGGCACCTCCGTGTGCAATACACGTACGGCTTGATGACGCCTTCACCTCCTCGATCCAGTGAGCGATGGTGAAGTAGTAGCTCGAATCCTCTAGCAGCACGATGGTGTGGTGGCGGTGGTAGTGGTGGAATCTCAGTAGAGCTTCGCTAAGCGCTACGGAGAGGAAGAAGGCTACAACAGAGAGGAGGGCAGTGCCGTGGCGTATCAGGGTGCGGCTGCCCTCTCTCTACCTCTCTATATATAGGGGGAAGGGGGAGATAGGGACGCCCCTAGGGGATCCCATCTAGGGTCGGCGGCCACAAGAGGGAAACCCTAGATGGGTTTTCCCCCTTAGGAGACTTGGCCCCCAAGCCAAAGGGATGGGAACCCTAGGGTGGCGCCCCACCTCCTCTGGCAACGTGGGAAGGGGTGAGGGGGGGTGCACAACCCCTTAGTGGGCTGGTTTGCCTCCTCCTCTTAGCCCATGAGCATCCCAACACTTGTCGGGCCCCCACAACCCCTTTCGATCATGCTGGTCAACACCCGGTACCCCCGGAACAATTCCGGACTCCAATACCCTTCGTCCAATATATGAATCTTCACCACCGGACCATTACTGAGTTCCTCGCCACATCCGGGATCTCATCCAGGACTACGAACAACCTTCGTGAACCACCATAATGACACAACTATACTTATATCGTCACCAAACGTTAGGTGTGTAGACCCTACGGGTTCGAGAACTATGCAAACATGACCGAGACACCTGTACCGTCAATAACCAATAGCGGGATCTGGATGCCCATATTAGTTCCTACATATTCTACGAAGATCGTATCAGTCGAACCTCGATGTCAAGGATTTAGCTTATCCTGTATGCAGTTCCCTTTGTCTATCGGTATGTTACTTGCCTGAGATTTGATTGTCGGTATCTCCATACCTAGTTCATTCTCGTTACTGGCAAGTCTCCTTACTCATTTCGTAATACAAGATCATGTGACTAACTGATTGGCCACACTGCCTGCAAGCTCATTGTGATGTTGTATTACCGAGTGGGCCCTGAGATACCTCTCTGTCATACGGAGTGACAAATCCCAGTCTTGATCCATGCCAACTCAACAGACACCCTCGGAGATACCTGTAGAGCACCTTTATAGTCACCCAATTACGTTGCAACGTTTGGTACACACAAGGTACTCCTCCGGTGTTAGTGAGTTGCATGATCTCATGGTCATAGGAACATATACTTGACATGAAGAAAACAATAGCAATAAACTTGACACGATCATATGCTAGTTCATAGTTTGGGTCTTGTCCATCACATCATTCTCCTAATGATGTGATCCCGTTATCAAATGACAACCTATGGTCATGGCTAGGAAACCATAGCCATCTTTGATCAACGAGCTAGTCCGGTAGAAGCTTACTAGGGACATGTTGTTGTCTATGTATCCACACATGTATTTGAGTTTCCGGTCACACTAGTAGAAAACAGGGCTTTCGTTCGGGAATGGCAAGCCCATTAGTCCCGGTTCAGTCATGAACCGGGACCCATGGGGGCATTCGTCCCAGTTCGTGAGCCCAGGGGGCCGGCCGGGGCCTCGTGGGCATTGGTCTCGGTTCGTATGGAACCATTTGTCCCGGTTTGAGGCATGAACCGGGACTAATGGGCCTCGCTCCTGGCCCACAACCATTGGTCCCGGTTCTTGGCATGAACCGGGACAGAAGGCCTAGATTTAGTACAGGTTCTACCCACGAACCGGGACAAATGAGCTGCCTATATATACCCCATCGCCGCAGCAGAGCACTCCACAGTGCTCTATTTTTTCTGGCCGTCGAGGGGAGGGCATTTGGGTGCTCTAGCTCACCTCCTATGCACATGAGGTGTTCGATGAAATGTCTGAGCCACACTAGTTAATCTTTCTCCTCTCGAAACTCGACCTCCGAGCTCCATTTTCCCCAAGATTTGTCTAGGTTTAGCGGTCCGTCATGTCCCGTCCCCGTCTTCACCGCCGTCGATCGCTCGCGCCGATCTCGTCGCCAGCACCACCGTGGTGAGCCTCTTGTTCTTATCTTCTTTCTGAAAGAAAAAAATTCTTACTTCAGATAGATACTTGTCTAATTTTGTTACTTTTATTATTCCTTCTTATTATATAGTGCGATGGTTTTGGTATCCGCCCCCGTCGGCCCTCGTCCTGTCTATGATTCGGATGTGGTATATATTATCTTTTATAACTATTTGGTTCATTTATTGTTTATGACAATTATGCCGACCAACGTGTCATAGATTTTATTTATCTAGGAGGTGGTTGAACCGGAAATTCCAACCGACCCTATTGTCGAGAGGTTAAATTTAGTTGAAGAAGAAAACAATTACTTGAAGGAAAAAATAAAAAAATTGAGGAGGAGAAGATGATATTGGAGTTGCATGTTGCGGATGTCGTCGATGATCACAAGATCAAGATGGATGCAATGCGCTTGAAGATTAGAAAGATTAGAAAATATGCCATTCATACCGAGGCTTGGTATCATTATGCCGTTGGATCAATTGTTACCTTGGTTGCGATTATGATCGCATTTGTTTTCGCATTGAAATGTTTTACATAGTTTCAATGTATGGTTTAATTAATTAGATGCTCTGGAGAGCTATATGTTGTTAGATGAGAACTATGTATGTACTTTGGTTTTAATGTGATGATGAACTTCTATTAATTTGGTCACTTAATTATCTATTCATGATGTTCTGTAATGGTTTTTGACACACTTAATTATATATAATGCACGCAGATGAACCGGCAATGGATGTACGGTGACAGACACACCTCCGAGTACATTAAGGGCGTGCATGATTTTCTCGAAGTGGCTGAGGCAAACAAGCAGAATGGTTTTATGTGTTGTCCATGCCCTACATGTGGGAATACGAAGTCTTACTCTGACCGGAAAATCCTTCACACCCACCTGCTTTACAAGGGTTTCATGCCACACTATAATGTTTGGACGAGGCACGGAGAAATAGGGGTTATGATGGAAGACGGCGAAGAAGAAGAGGACGATGACAACTATGTGCCCCCTGAATACGGTGATGCTGCAACGGGGGAAGCTGCTGAAGATCAAGAGGAACCAGACGATGTGCCCAATGATGCTGCAACGGGGGAAGCTGCTGAAGATCAAGAGGAACCAGTGCCCGATGATGATGATCTCCGCCGGGTCATTGTCGATGCAAGGACGCAATGCGAAAGTCAAAAGGAGAAGCTGAAGTTCGATCGCATGTTAGAGGATCACAAAAAAGGGTTGTACCCCAATTGCGAAGATGGCAACACAAAGCTCGGTACCGTACTGGAATTGCTGCAGTGGAAGGCAGAGAATGCTGTGCCTGACAAAGGATTTGAGAAGCTATTGAAAATATTGAAGAAGAAGCTTCCAAAGGATAACGAATTGCCCGACAGTACATACGCAGCAAAGAAGGTCGTATGCCCTCTAGGATTGGAGGTGCAGAAGATACATGCATGCCCTAATGACTGCATCCTCTACCGCGGTGCGTACAAGGATCTGAACGCATGCCCGGTATGCGGTGCATTGCGGTATAAGATCAGACGAGATGACCCTGGTGATGTTGACGGCGAGCCCCCCAGGAAGAGGGTTCCTGCGAAGGTGATGTGGTATGCTCCTATAATACCACGGTTGAAACGTCTGTTCAGAAACGAAGAGCATGCCAAGTTGATGCGATGGCACAGTGAGGACCGTAAGAAAGACGGGAAGTTGAGAGCACCCGCTGACGGGTCGCAGTGGAGAAAAATCGAGAGAAAGTACTGGGCTGAGTTTGCAGCTGACCCAAGGAACGTATGGTTTGGTTTAAGCGCGGATGGCATTAATCCTTTCGGGGAGCAGAGCAGCAATCACAGCACCTGGCCCGTGACTCTATGTATGTATAACCTTCCTCCTTGGATGTGCATGAAGCGGAAGTTCATTATGATGCCAGTTCTCATCCAAGGCCCTAAGCAACCCGGCAACGACATTGATGTGTACCTAAGGCCATTAGTTGAAGAACTTTTACAGCTGTGGAATGGAAACGGTGTACGTACGTGGGATGAGCACAAACAGGAGGAATTTAACCTGCACGCGTTGCTGTTTGTAACCATCAACGATTGGCCCGCTCTCAGTAACCTTTCAGGACAGACAAACAAGGGATACCACGCATGCACGCACTGTTTAGATGACACTGAAAGTATATACCTGGACAAATGCAGGAAGAATGTGTACCTGGGCCATCGTCGATTTCTTCCGACCAACCATCAATGTCGAAAGAAAGGCAAGCATTTCAAAGGCGAGGCAGATCACCGGAAGAAGCCCGCCATGCGTACCGGTGATCACGTACTTGCTATGGTCAATGATTTACACGTAATCTTTGGAAAGGGTCCCGGCGGACTAGCTGTTCCGAATGACGCTGAGGGACACGCACCCATGTGGAAGAAGAAATCTATATTTTGGGACCTACCCTACTGGAAAGACCTAGAGGTCCGCTCTTCAATCGACGTGATGCACGTGACGAAGAACCTTTGCGTGAACCTGCTAGGCTTCTTGGGCGTGTATGGGAAGACAAAAGATACACCTGAGGCACGGGAGGACCTGCAACGTTTGCACGAAAAAGACGGCATGCCTCCGAAGCAGTATGAAGGTCCTGCCAGCTACGCTCTTACGAAAGAAGAGAAAGAAATCTTCTTTGAATGCCTGCTCAGTATGAAGGTCCCGACTGGCTTCTCGTCGAATATAAAGGGAATAATAAATATGCCAGAGAAAAAGTTCCAGAACCTAAAGTCTCATGACTGCCACGTGATTATGACGCAACTGCTTCCGGTTGCATTGAGGGGGCTTCTACCGGAAAACGTCCGATTAGCCATTGTGAAGCTATGTGCATTCCTCAATGCAATCTCTCAGAAGGTGATCGATCCAGAAATCATACCAAGGCTAAGGAGTGATGTGGCGCAATGTCTTGTCAGTTTCGAGCTGGTGTTCCCACCATCCTTCTTCAATATCATGACGCACGTCCTAGTTCATCTAGTCGACGAGATTGTCATTCTGGGGCCCGTATTTCTACACAATATGTTCCCCTTTGAGAGGTTCATGGGAGTCCTAAAGAAATATGTCCGTAACCGCGCTAGGCCAGAAGGAAGCATCTCCATGGGCCATCAAACAGAGGATGTCATTGGGTTTTGTGTTGACTTCATTCCTGGCCTTAAGAAGATAGGTCTCCCTAAATCGCGGTATGAGGGGAGACTGACTGGAAAAGGCACGCTAGGAGCGGACTCAATAATATGCAGGGACGGGCATTCTTGGTCTCAAGCACACTACACAGTTCTACAGAACTCTACCTTGGTGACCCCGTATGTCGATGAACACAAGAACAGTCTGCGCTCCAAACACCCGGAGCAGTGTGACGACTGGATTACATGTGAACACATCAGGACTTTCAGCAGTTGGTTGGAAACACGTCTCAGAGGTGACACCACTGTTTGTGATGAGTTGTACTCGTTGTCCAGGGGACCATCTTCGACTGTATTGACTTACAAAGGATACGAGATAAATGGGAATACATTTTACACGATCGCCCAAGATCAAAAGAGCACCAACCAAAACAGCGGTGTCCGCTTTGATGCAGCAACCGAGAGGGGAAAGGACACATATTATGGTTACATAATGGACATATGGGAACTTGACTACGGACATGATTTTAAGGTCCCTTTGTTTAAGTGCAAATGGGTCAATCTGTCAGGAGGCGGGGTACAGGTAGACCCACAGTACGGAATGACAACAGTGGATCTGAACAATCTTGGGTACACTGACGAACCGTTCGTCCTAGCCAATGATGTGGCACAGGTTATCTATGTGAAGGACATGTCTACCAGACCGAGAAAAAGAAAAGATAAGGAAGCGAATACATCATACGATGAGCCAAAGCGCCACATAGTTCTTTCAGGAAAAAGGGACATTGTGGGAGTGGAGGGCAAGACAGACATGTCTGAAGATTATGAAAAGTTTCATGAAATTCCTCCCTTCAAAGTCAAGGCTGACCCAAGCATCCTGATAAACGATGAAGATTATCCATGGTTACGGCGCAATAAGCAAATGACACAAGCGAAGAAAAAGTGAAGACTTTCTCCCGCAACTATTATGATGATACCATGCCAACTTTGTAACAGACGAGTATGATACCATTGTCCGTTTTGTACACGAAGTGCATCTAGTTTTTGCCGTAACCCTCTCAACTTTCTTGCACATGCTATGTGGATGAAATGATGATACCATGCCAACTTTCAACCTTTTCAGAGTTCATTTGAAATGCTTTTCAATTTTAGGGTCTTATAGCTCAAAATAATTAGTAAATGCATGAAAAATGGTGCATGAAAAATAACAAATAAAATAAATAAGTAATTAGAAACAAAATAATATAAACTTTATTAAAATATATAAGTAGAAACAAAATAAAATAAACTTTAATAAAATTTATGAAACTAAAATTAACAACGTATTTTCTGTTCAAAACATTATAAGAAACCTCTAGTATTATTGAAACTAAAATCATATAAAATTGATGCAACTAAAATTATCGAAGTATTTTTCTGTTCAAAATCATCAAAAGCAAAAAAAAAATTCATAAAGAACTTTTTTTGATAGAAACTTTAATAGCAAAAAGAATTATCATAAAGTAAAATAAATAAGTGATTAGAAACGAAATAAAATAAAATAAATAAGTATTTTGTTGTAAGTAGAAACAAAATAATATAAATAAAGCAAAAAAGAAAACAAAAAACTGGGAAAAATAAAAAAATGCCACCTACTGGGCCACGACGGCATGAATACGACTAGAAACCCATCCATGGGCCAGGATTCAGGCCCGCAGAAGGCCCAGCAGGCCCATAGGCATAGCAGTGCAAGATTAGGCCCAGAGGCCTGCAGTTCAGAGGAGTTCAATGGAGATGGTGGGGCAGGGCTTATAAACAGGTCCTGTCGCTCCTCGGCTAGCGAGGTGGGACTAAACATCCCACCGCACCGCGGCTTTGGCAGGCGCAGGACATTGGTCCCGGTTGGTGCCACGAACCGGGACCAATGCACACCTTTGGTACCGGTTGGTGGCACTAACCGGTACCAATGCACCCCCTTTAGTCCCGGTTGGTGCCACCAAACGGGACCAAAGGCCGCCGCTTCCCGCCCTTTGGGCTGCTGAAAAGAGACCTTTGGTCCCGGTTGGTGGCACCAACCGGGACTAAAGGGGGGCATTGGTCCCGGTTGGTGCCACGAACCGGGACCAAAGCTCTGGGTATATAACCAACACTTGTGAAAATTTTCATCTTCATCTCGCAGTTGCCCCTGACGACCCCTTGATGACATCGACGCCGCCAGGCTGCCCCGATGCCGCCCGCCGCCCCCGCCGTCGCCGTCGCCCGCGCCCATCGTCGCCGTCGCCCGCGCCCTCGCCGTCGCCGCACCCTCGCCCGATGTCGTCGCCGCGCGCCGTCCCTGCCCCGACGCGCGCCGCCCCTGCCCCGCTCCCTCGCCGTCGCCGCGCCCTCGCCCACGCCCGTCGTCGCCGTCGCCCGCGCCCTCGCCCTCGCCGCGCCCTCGCCCGACGTCGTCGCCGCGCGCCGCTCCTGCCCCGATGTATTTTTTAGATATATGTATTTTTGAATGTATGTTCATATATGTATGTATGTATTTTTTACATGTTTTTTGTATGTATGTATGTATTTTTTTAATTGAAATGATGTTTTAAAAATACATATATGCAAAAGTTAGATTTTTAGAAAAGTTTGTAAAAAATAAATCAAAGTTAGAAAAATTTAGAATGTGCTAAATATATCAAAAATGTCAAAAATGATGGTTAGATTTTTGTGGTTGTAAAAGAGTTAATGATGTTAATTTTTGTGGTTGTAAAAGAGTTAGGAAAATTTAGAATGTGCTAAATATGTCAAAAATGTTTTTTTGTTCATAGAAAGTTTTTTGTTCATATACAGAAAGTTTTTATATATGACTATGGATATATGAGCAATGATGATCCATGGATGTATGCATTGATATATATGAGAAACGATGTTCATAGAATATTTACCAAGTATATATGTATTTTTCTTCATAGCATTTTTTCCATTTATATATGTATGTGGCTATAGATGGATATATATGAGAAATGATGATCCATGGAGAAGTTTTATATATGCAAAAGTTACATTTTTAGAAAAGTTTTATATATCTAGCTAGGAAAGGAAGAAGAAGAAAAAGAAGGAGAGGAAAAATGAAAATAAGAAGAGGAAGAAAGGAGAAGAAGAGGAGAGGAAGAAGAGGAGAAATAAAAAAGAAGAGGAAAAAAGAAGAAAAAGAAGAGGAGAAGAAGAAAAAATAGATATTCTATTTTTTGTTCTTCTCCTCTATTCCTTTCTTCTTCTCCTCTTTTTCTTCTTCTTTTTTTCTTCGATCTTCTCCTCTATTCCTTTCTTCTTCTCCTCTTTTTATTTCTTCTTTTTTTCTTCAATCTTCTCCTCTATTAATATCTTCTTCTCCTCTTTTTATTTCTTCTTCGTCTTCTTATTTTTTATCGGATATGTCATTGTCGATATACCCCGTGTCCCGATAACTTCAACAGGAGGGGGTTCGACCAACCCCCTCCACGATAACATTATTTTCCCATGTATGTATGTCGTCGTTGTCGATATAACCCCCTCCCGGATAACTTCGACCGTGATAACTTATACCACGGGAGCACCCCCCGGCCCTCTCGCTCGACCAAAACTCTCGAGGACACCCAAACCCTAGAAAAAAACGATGTCGGTCTCCTACCCCCTCCCGCCGCGCCCCTACCCTTGAAGCGTTGCCGAGGCCACCCCAAACCGGAATAAGCTAGGTCTATGTTTGCACTAATATATCCACCTGCTGTCATGTTTGTGTAATAATTGCCATGTTGTAATATTTGCAGAAACAATGGAGCACGGACGAGACGAGGAAGCAGAAGAGGTGTTGGAGGACATAATCTTAGCCGGAGGTGATATCTCGTCGTATCTTAACGATAATGATGGTCTGGAAGAACAAGGTGAAGAAGCAGGTTACGTTGATCGAAGAGTGGAGGAGGAAAGACATGATTATGATGGCTCCGGTGACCCAATGCTGGTGCAAGAAGGAGCCCGTGGTGACGGCTCCGGTGACCAAACAGAGTCCGGCCAGGTAAATATATTAGTTAAGCCTGTGCTGACTAGCTAATTGATGCATTCATTGTTTTGGTATGTACACATATTAATTAACTCTCGTCTTTCTTCTTTTTTCTAGCCCTCCGGATCAAGCACAACTTCGGTAAAGAGACAAGGCCCAAAGAGAAAGTTGCGCTCCGATGAAAGGTTTGAGATCACAGCAATCGCGCGCGACGGCCAACCGATTGAACCCATCCGGCAAAGGAAGCATTTGCTGCTCAGTGCGGGGTTCTTGTTAGGGACAAGATCCCGATCAGCATCCACCAATGGTATAAGCCTAAGAAGGAAGACCCTGAGGTGTCTTATGTCAATGATATGCAGAAAGATGATCTTTGGACTGAGCTGAAGGCAAATTTCACCCTACCGCCAGAGGAGGATCCGGAGAAGCCAGTTAAAGAGCAATTAATCAAGTCTCATGCTCTTAAGAAGATGGCAGACCTATTCAGGAGGTGGAAGAATGAGCTGAAAACGTTTGTCGACAAAGAAGAGACACCAGAATTCATCGGCCGGTATGAGAAGATCAGAGATCACTGGCCCGCATTTGTGGCCCACAAGACATCGGAAAAGAGTAAGAAGATGTCAGCGACAAACAAGAAGAATGCTGCGAAGAAGAAGCTTCACCATCGCACGGGGTCAGGTGGCTACCTCAAAGCCCGGCCTAAGTGGGCCAAGGCTGAGAATGATCTGCTTGATAAAGGGATCGAACCAGAGACAATGAACTGGCCAGACCGTTGCCGGACTTGGTTCTTCGGGGCTGGCGGAAAATTGGACCCTGTATCAGGGAGGTGCGTTTGGACGGACGAGCTTTTGAGAATACCAGTCAAGAGGCTTCAGCACTATATCGATGCAGCGCAGCAAGGGACGTTCGTTCCAGACAGAGAGAACGACGAGCTCACAATGGCCCTCGGGAATCCTGAGCACCCTGGACGGACACGAGGCACGCCAGGCTCCGTTCCGTGGAAGGCTGGTTTTCCGGACGCAGGCGGTTACAAAAGCCAGGAGAGGAGGAAAAAGTGGAGCAGACCCAAATTCAGAAGCTGCACGAAAGGGTTCAAGCGCTAGAGGAACGAGACGCCAATCGACATGCCGAAACTACCCCCGAAGCTACCCCGCCATCTCAGCGGAGAAGCAGCGTGGCTTCCACCGAGCTGCTTCAGCCGGAGCATGTCTTGACAGCTCCTGCTAGCTACCCCGTGGATGCTATCACGGAGTCTCAACATTGCCACCTTATGACGCAATGGCAGAACTTCAAAGTCAAGGCGGCTGTTGGCTCTGTTTTACCTCCTGAACCCAGGCGCAACCTACCACTGCCGGCCGATTCCAGAAGGATATGCTAGGGTGATGGTGGATGAAATAACGGAGGGATTTGAGGACCTCCGGCTTGACCACCCTACCGGTGAAGGGGAGACTCGGCTGGGTTCTGCTCTGAAGACTCCATGCCTATGGCGGAAGGAGCTCATCAACCTTCCGAACTGGACGCCTCCGGCGAGTAAGGGCACTCTGCCTCCTCGTCCGCCTCCTCCTCTGGCGAGTGATTAGGGCACTCAGCCTCCTTCTCCAGCGCGTGGCGGCACTCCGCCTCCTCCTCCGGCGAGTGATCAGGGCACTCAGCCTCCTTCTCCGGCGCGTGGCGGCACTCCGCCTCCTTCTCCGCCTATGCCGGCGCGCCAGAGCAGCCAACCTCCTCCTTCTCCGCCTCGTCAGCAAGGGCGGAAGAGACCCGCCGCCGCTCCGGCTGCTCCGGCGCGTCGTAGTCCTTCTCCTCCGCCTCGTAAGCAAGGAAAGAAGACAGCCGCAGCCGCTCCGTCTGCTCTGCTGGCGTCTAGTAGTACAGCCATAGGCGGGAGGCAATACAGATTCGGTCCTTCTCTGAAGACTCCAGAGAAGTTACCATACAAGAGGACCGAGGAGGAAACCAGGAAGATCGTGCGAGCCGAAGTGATGAACTTCTTTGAAGGGGTGAAAGCAAATAAACATCCACCTCCGGAGGAGAAGGTAGATCCGGTGAAAGCGAAGCGCACTCTGGCTGCCCTGACAAAACCACCAAAGTCTCTGCCGAAAGGCAACTATGAGCGCATTATTGCAAAGACATTTGCCGAAGCGGAGCAGTCGGGAAGTACTGTCAGTGATCAAAGGTTAAAAGAACGACGAGCTGGGAAAAAAAATTGCCCAGCTCGGCGAACAAGTGAACCAATCGTGCCCCCCGCTCAAGGTGTCTAGCGACATCGTCGCTAATGATCTAAGGATGGTGCCCGGTTATAGCAATCTTGGAGATTACCTGCCCGACGATGTACATTATGATATCTTGGAGGTGGACGAACAAATACCATTACGGGAAGCCTCTCGTCAAAGATGAAAGATCTCTAGCAACGATGATGCGAAGATTACATGATTGGTACATGAAAACCTGCAGAGAGTCTGGGGGGAGGAATACTTTGACGCTGACAGTTAAACCGGAGCATGACCTCGTTGGAATTGAACTGTTGAATGTTCCATTTGAGGAGTTCTTCCAGTTTTTCAATCAAAAGGCCCTCGATAAATCAACGATCACTTGCTACTGTCTGTAAGTAGTACTAACATTAAGTCTCTCTATATAGGTCAGCTCTTTCATTGCATGTATTTATAATTATCCTCACTATATTATGCGGATTGAAGATCGCCGAATTGAAGAAAAGACAAATCGGTGATATTGTGTTCATTAACACAAATCTCATAGATGCAACTGAGGTTAAATATCATGCCGAAAATACCGAGGCCGACTTGCTACGATCGTTGGTAATAAATGAAAACAAAGATATAATACTCTTTCCTTACAACTTCAAGTGAGTGTTACTGTCTTGTGCATATTCGGTTTCCCTTATTAGTCCAGGTTATAGTAATGTAATTGATGACTTATGCATGCGTGCGCAGCTTCCACTATATTCTCCTAGAGATTAAGCTTGAGCAGGGAGTAGTAACCGTCTTAGACTCGAGACGAAAAGATCCCCAGGACTATGCGGACATGACTCAAATGCTCGAGAAGTAAGTTAAATCGATCATTATCCAACATATCAGCAACTTTGTTCATTTCCTGATATCAAGTAATTGTTTTCTTTGTCTAGCAGGGTTTGGAGAAAATTCACCAAAAAAGCTCCGGGACTGCCGAAGAAGCTGCAATTTAAACACCCGAAAGTAAGTACTATAGTAGCATGTTCCGCGCATCTCCTAGTGATTCAAGCGCTAGTTTCATCAATACCATTTAGCATGCTTGCTTATCAGTTTGATTGACCTCTATTTCTTGTAAAGTGGTTGTGGCAGGAACCCGGGAATAATTACTGTGGATACTACGTTTGCGAGTCCATCCGCTACACGACCTGTGAGCGGGGCTACTCTGACGAACAATATGAAGTGCGTAAGAAATAATATTCACAATTTTATTTTATTACCATCATTTGTGTTGAGTTTCATTTTTATTCATATATATATGTATTGACCCCCTTCTTCAAATTAGATGTTTCGGAAGCGGGATGAACTCCTAGCACCAGATCGTATGCGAGCAATTCAAGAGGAATTGGCGGCATTCTTCCTTGACCACGTGATCGCTGAAAACGGAGAATACTATGTCGACCCTGTGTTCTTACAATTTAAATAGGAGATTATATTGTAAGAGATAATTATTGTATATATGTAGCCGGTAGTGTCGGATAGATATCCGAGAACTTGTTGTTCGACCAATCTCTCGGAGAAGGAGAAGTGGTCGATATCACTTCTCTCTGTATGCATATGTTCATGACGATCTTCCGTTTCCTTCATTTGATTACTAGCTAGCGTGTCTAGTCTTCTCCATACGTATATAGTACGTAGCGTCGAACAAGCACGGAGATAAGAGAGGACACTTCTCTCTATTAATTAGCTAGCTAACACAATATATGAAACACCTAAATTAACCCCCCAAAACCCCCAACCCCCCCCCCCTTCAAAAAAAAACAAAAACCCCAGCCCTTGAAATGCTGACGCGTGGATGCCTATTGGTCCCGGTTGGTGTCACCAACCAGGACCAAAGGCCCCCCGGCCTGGGCTGGCCGCAGCGGCCACGTGGAGGCCCATCTGTCCCGGTTCATGTAAGAACCGGGACTAAAGGGTTAGGGCATTAGTAACGACCCTTTAGTCCGGGTTCAAAAACCCGGGACAAAAGGCCCTTACCAACCGGGACAATAGGCCCTTCTTCTACTAGTGTCAATACAATTCTAGCATGGATAATAAAGGATTATTATGAAAAGATAAATATGATAATAACTAATTTATTATTTCCTAGGGCATATTTCCAACAGTCTCCCATTTTCCCTAGAGTCAATAATCTAGTTCACATCACCATGTGATTAACACTCATAGTTCATATCGCCATGTGACTAACACCCAAAGAGTTTACTAGAGTCAATAATCTAGTTCACATCACCATGTGATTAACACTCAGTGAGTTCTGGGATTTCATCATGTTATGCTTGTGAGAGAGGTTTTAGTCAACGAGTCTGCAACATTCAATCCGCATGTACTTCGCAAATCTCTATGTCATATTGTAGATGATGCTACCACGCTCCACTTGGAGCTATTCCAAATGGTTGCTCCACTATACGTATATGGTTTGCTACTCAGAGTCATCCGGATAGGTGTTAAATCTTGCATCGACGTAACCCTTTACGCCGAACTCTTTATCACCTCCATAACCAAGAAACATTTCCTTATTCCTCCAAGGATAATTTTGACCCCTGTCCAGTGATCCACTCCTGGATCACTCATGTACCACCTTGCCAGACATGTGGCAAGGCACACATCAGGTGCGGTACACATCATGGCATACCGTATAGAGCCTATGGCTATGGCATAGGGGACGACCTTCGTCCTTTCTCTTTCTTCTGCCGTGGTCAAGCTTTGAGTCTTACTCAACTTCACACCTTACAACTCAGGCAAGAACTCCTTCTTTTACTGATCCATCTTGAACTCCTTCAAAATCATGTCAAGGTATGTGCTCCGTGAAAGTCTTATCAGGCGTCTTGATCTATCTCTATAGATCTTGTTGCCCACTATGTAAGCAGCTTTACCCAGGTCTTGCTTTCAAAAACTCCTTTCAAACAACCCTTTATGCTTTCCACAAATTCTACATCATTTCTGATCAACAATATGTCATCCACATATACTTATCAGAAATGTTGTAGTGCTCCCACTCACTTTCTCGTAAATACAAGTTTCCTGCAAACTTCGTACAAACCCAAAAGCTTTGATCACCTCATCAAAGCGTATAATCCAACTCCGAGATGCTTGCTCCAGTCCATAGAAGGATCGCTGGAGCTCGCATACCTTTTAGCATCCTTAGGATCGGCAAAACCATCTGGTTGTATCGCATACAACCTTTCCTCACGGAAACCATCAAGGAAACTTTGTTTTGACATCCATCTGCCAATTTTCGTAATTGAAAACGTAGCAACTGCTAACATAATTCGAACATACTTTAGCATCGCTATGAGTGAGAATGTCTCATCATAGTCAACTCCTCAAACTTGTCAGAAACTTCTGTGCGACAAGTCGATCTTCATAAATGGTGACATTACCATCAGCGTCTGTCTTCTTCTTAAAGATTCATTTATTCTCAATGGCTTGCCGATCATCAGGCAGGTCCACCAAAGTCCATACTTTGTTCTCATACATGGATCCTATCTCGGATTTTCATGGCTCCTAGCTATTTGTTGGAATCCGGGCCCACCATCGCTTCTCCATAGCTCGTAGGTTCACCATGTCCAACAATATGACCTCTAAGAAAGGGTTACTGTACCACTCAGAAGCTGTACGTATCCTTGTCGACCTACGAGGTTCGATAGCAACTTGATCTGAAGCTTCATGATCATTATCATTAGCTTCCTCTTCAACTGACGTAGGTGCCATAAAAACATCTTTCTGTGCTGCGCTACTCTCTGGTTCAACAACCTCATCAAGTTCTATCTTCCTCCCACTCAATTCTTCCGAGAGAAACTCTTTCTCAAGAAAGGACCCATTCTTAACGTCAAACACTTTGCCCTCAGATCTGAGATAGAAGGTATACCCAACCATCTCTTTTGGGTATCCTATGAAGACGCATTTGTCCGCTTTGGGTTCGAGCTTTTTCGGCGGAAGCCTTTTGACATAAGCATCGTAGCCCCAAACCTTAAGAAACGAGAACTTAGGTTTCTTGCCAAACCAGAGTTCATACGGTGTTGTCTCCACGGACTTAGATGGTGCCATATTTAAAGTGAATGTAGTTGTCTCTAATGCATAACCCCAAAACGATAGTGTTAGATCGGCAAGAGACAGCATAGAACACACCATATCCAATAAGGTACGATTACGAAGTTCGGACACACCATTATGCTGTGGTGTTCCAGGTGGCGTCAACTATGAAACAATTCCACATTGTCTTAAGTGATTGCCAAACTAATAACTCAGATTTTCTCCCCTCGATTGGATCGTAGGAATTTAATCTTCTTGTTACGATATTCTCAACTTCACTCTGAAATTGCTTGAATTTTTCAAACGTTTCAGACTTATGCTTTATTAAGTAAATATACCCATATCTACTCAAATAATATATGAAGGTGAGGAAATAATGCTATCCACCGCGCGCGTCAACACTCATCGGATAGCACACATCAGTATGTATGATTTCCAACAAGTCACTTGCCCGTTCCATTGTTTCGGAAGACGGGATTTTAGTCATCTTTCCCATGAGCCATCGTTCGCATGTGTCAAATGATTCAAAATCAAGTGTGATGTAGGGTGGAACCCTAGATGGCCAATCTTTCACGAAAGGAGCGGATCCCAACGAGGAACACGAGGGGAAACACGAGGTAAAACATGAGAGAATCACTCAAACCAACAAGATTCGGTAACACATATGCTAGATCCTCGAAACAGAAAGAGATACACGATCAGAATCCAACAAAGGACGATACAAGTGGTAGCTAGTTCATCTCTGTGAGGAGGTCTTGAGGGGTCTTCCCATGAAGGGATCTTGAATCCAAGGTGGATCTTCTCCGAAGAGGTGTCGGTCCCTCGCGGTGGTGTAGATCAGGATGGATGAGCGAAGCTCTATCTCATATATGAGCTATCACGACGCTAACCCTAACTAGGAGGAGGAGGGGGTTTATATATAGTGTTAGCCCACGAAGGGGTGAGTGAGAGGGGGATACATGGGCCCTTGGCCCGATCTCTGCGCACAGGCAGGTGCCGGATGTCCGTCGACTCACGAAGAGCCGGATGTCCGGGATGGACTTGGGTGGCTTCGGTTGCATTCTGTGATGAGGGGCCAGAGTTCCGGGCGAAGGGGCCGGATGTCTAGGGCTTTGGGAGGAGCCGGATGTCCGGGGCATGGTGCCGGATGTCCGGGCTGTCGGGGTCGCTTCTAGAGCTCTCTGGATAGGAAGGAGCCAGATTTCCGGGGGTCGGGCCGGATGTCCGGCCGCTGTAGCAGCTGGCTCTTCTTCCTTCTCCTTCCTTTGCTCCCGCGCACACTTGGCCTTGGTCCTTGGGCTCTCCATGGTCTACTCGGGTGTACCTGAGTATGCACAAGGTCCGCGCTTGAAGTAGCATCCATGTCTTACATGCGGAAAGGGAAGATTCGAAAAGGAGCGAGTTCATGTTAGGTCCAATGGCGTATGCTTGAGGTCTCAACATGTGGGCACTTGGGGCTTGGGGAGTTGTCGTAGTGTACATGGGGATGATCGTAGGATGCCCCGCATCATCTCCCCTCCCTTGGGGAAGATCCGACCTCGGATCGAAAACCTCATCACCATGGAAACGGTTGTCGTGGATGGACTTGTAGTTGGATGAAGTGGAAGAGATGGCGCAATCCAAGTACTCCAAGGTGTCTCCGGAGTGGTATTCATGCAAACAGAGCAAACACAAGCGACACTCGGAAATACAATGGTTAGCGCACACAAAGTGTCCATTTAGTAAGTATGAGTCCGTGCGACAAGATTGTTCGTGACAAAGCGCATGAAGCTTATCAAGATGATATAGAATGATATGCAAATCGTTCATGGGAGCAAAACATTCATTGTGCACACAAATGTGTTGTGAATATGATCAATGCAACCATGGTGCAAAATGATGCCATAGTGAGACGGTTTATCAATAGCATGAATATGGCAATGGATGCTCAATATGAATAAGTTATCATGCAATTGATGGTACGCAATATGATCATGATGTATGAATATGCCATCAAGAAAGATCACAACAAATTTGCTAAGGAAATGCACAAGCTCATATATCATGGATGACATGGGAAGACAAGATGCAACAAGGCAATCATAATGTGCGTCAATCCATGCATAGGGTGCAAACTTGCGATGAGTATGAAATGTCCATCGAGCATGACATGTGGGAGCACAATCAAATATGTATGTGTTGGCGCAATGTATCAAAGGAGTGTTGATGTACCAATGCTTGATGTCGTGGCATGAGTGGAAGTCCGAAGGTGCATCCAATAAGTCCAAGCGCTCCTCAACTTGAAGATCCAAAGGGTCTATCTCCAATGTCGCTCCTCCGTTCACGAGATGTATCATGTAGACAACAAGAAGGAAACAACAATGAAAGAATGACCCATCCAATATGCGTATTTGAGGATGGCTCAAAGGGAATGAGGTCACCTTTAGGAGTTTCTCAAAGATGTTGGAGTTGCGCATCTTGTATGCCTTCACATACCCAATATGTCTTATGACGGTAATGCCTTGTGAATCCTTCAAAATGAAAGAACATGACAACACTCAGAAAAACAAATGAGGTTAGCGGAAATGCACAACCTATCATTCATGTGGTGAGATACCCAACAAGTGTTTTCATCATGCTTATCATAAGAAAGGACAAGATGTGGCATGGTATGAAAGCATATGATGCAACTACAACAAAAGATAGGCAACTCAATCAAACTAGCATGCATCACAAGTAATATGTCAAAGTCTTCAAGATCAATAAGCATAGTATGGTTGCACTCACTACAAGTAGATATAAGAGAGGCAACTAACAGACACAAGAGACAATGATCAAGATATATCATGTGAGAGGCATGAACATATATGTCATGAACCCAAGAAAGCGAGTAAGAATGGAACATGGGTGATGCGACAAAGCAATCAATCATAGTGATCAAGTCAAGCAAGATAGTAGTGTGAAGATGCAACGTACTAGGAGGAATCATGGCAAGCATGTCATGTGTGCAAATAGTTGGCATGAACAATGCACATGACATATCACAAGCATGAAAGCAAGATATGAGTAAAATATCATCAATGTATTGGCGAGAGGCCATATGTAAATAGCAATGGGACATCATGACTCTCCCAACACAACAATCATCAATAGCATGAAGTAGAAGGAAAACATTGTAATAGCAACAAGGATCTCCACCAAGCATGCAAATACACATAGAAGTAGCATAATGGTGTATCATGGGTAATGCAAGCAAGGATCACAATTGCATGGCAAAGGCATAGAAGCAAGCATAACATGCAAAGTGAACACGATAGAATGGGCATAAGGTGACAAGTGGTAAATAGCCCATAGCCGTGTGAGAGACAAGTAAAAGAGATGCGTGTAGTCCTTGCGTGAAGGGAACGGTGGTGAGGATAATCCATGGAATCCCAAATCATCGTTTCTCTCAAGAGCTCATTTTGTCAACTCTTGGGATTGAGAGGTTGACGAGTATACGTGAGTACCTACACAAAACAAAGACAAAGGGAAAATTGTGTGTGCGTGGTATATGTACACATCATCCATCATGATGCATACGTGCATGTGTTGGTTAGCACCAAATAGCCAATGCTCAAATAAATGAGATGCATAATATAGAAACATGTCATCCATCATGAGAGGTTTGTTTTTATGTATAGCATAATGGAGACTCAAATTATGTAATTCATCATGAGAAATATGTAGAGCATTGTTATTCATGAAATGCATATGGTGCAAGCAATTATGGGAATCATGCAAAGTATGGAATGCATCAAAATCTCGTAATATGTATGAAGAAACTATGGGAGTCTCCTCATGAGCATTTCTAGAAACATGACATGGAGAATATTGAAAACATCCAAAGCAAAGCATATTTGGAACAATGTGATCATGGCATGGCATAGTAGATGAGTTGCGCAAATCATGTAAAGGAAGCATAGCAATATCATCGCATGAAAAACAAAAGCCAATGACCATCATCTCGTCATCTATGCCATAAGTGCAAATGGGATTTATTTTAATGGGGCATGCATAGTTACTATGTTGAGATTGAAATGATGTAATATGGGAGATCCCACTCATAGCATATGACAAGTTTAATGGATTGTCAAACATGAAGTGACCAATAGAATTTTCACATGATATCCTATGGAGCATAGCATCACAACTAGGCAACTCAACATGCTCATCATCATATTCATCATAAATTGGTAAGTCATGACATGAGGAAGTCGCACTAGCATGAAGCATGGGAATAGGTGGATCAACATCATGCAAGCAATCATTGGTGAGATAGTCCACTAGTGGGACAAGAGAAGCACCATCACCTATGTTACCTTTGGAGCATCGCTCATGTGTTGTAGGTGAGGTGTCGAAGATCCACTCGTTGTCATCTTCACCTTGATGGAACCATGTGAGGGGTGCATCTTCTTCCACCATGGCCATCGTCATATCCATTGGATGTATGGACTCATCGAGGATAGGCATGTCGTCATGTAGGAGACCTAGCACCAAAGAAAACATACTTGGAGTAGTGGTTAAGTTTTTAGAAATCATAGTGGCCTCACATGCCGTGTCAACTACCTCACTCACTAAGTGTTGTGGCTCACTCACTCCCTCTTGGATGCTCTCACTCGTATGGTTGGTGGAGTCACTCAAATGGCTCTCAACCTCACGTAGGATGTGTGGCATGCTCCCATGTGTGGGGCTAGTGGTGGTCACACTCATCCTCTCATAGGAAATGCACTAAATGTCACATATGGTGGAGTCACTCATATCACTCATGATGGGGTGGCTCTCCTCACATGGGAATTGGGGCATCTCTTCATAAGTGGGTGTCGGAGAAATGTTGGTGCAAATGTCTCCATGCTTAACTCCTATCGCCGCCGTGGTTGAAGGGATAGTCCCATGCTCAACCTCTTCATCCATAACGCCTCCAAAGATGAATGCCGTAGGATGTGGCAAATCATCACTCTCCTCCAAGACCAAAGATAATGTCTCATGTGAGGTCTCATAGCTTGACTCGGAGTAGGAGTCCAATATGGGCGCCGTCTTCATGTTGTTGAAGAGGTTCATGATCGTCGCCGTAGTAGAATGGGATGGCCCTTGCTCGACCGTCTTGTCGCCGTCTTGTTGTTGGAGGCCCATATGATGTCGCACCTCGTAGCTCGTCTCTGTAAGGGCATATTTATCCCTAAGATGTTTTGGTGATTGATGACAATGCTTTTGCGGACTAATCGTGTGCATTGAGTGTTTTTCAGAGATTCATCCTTTTGGCACGAGATGATTCCCTCCCCTCGGAGCTTGAAGCGAAGACGGTGTAGTCCTTTCGGATTAGTTTGGTGGACTAGTTTCATAGGGATCACCGTACTATCAAGAGGGGGTCCGTTTTGGAAAGGCTAGGGCGGATCATCACGTACACTTCCTTTGCCCCTCCCTCCGAGCCTTTCTGTTTCGATGATGGGCTCGTTTCTCTTCTCAGTGTGCTCTCTCTGGTCCCAGCGGTAGTACCGCAGGCCGGAGCGGTAGTACCGCTTGGGTGCTACAAGCGGTAGTACCGCTCTGGAGCGGTAGTACCGCCCAGAGCAGTAGTACCGCTGGTAGCCCCCAACTGTTTGCTCACTCTGGTCCCAGCGGTAGTACCGCGGGACGGAGCGGTAGTACCGCTTGGGTGCCACAAGCGGTAGTACCGCTCTGGGAGCGGTAGTACTGCTCCAGAGCAGTAGTACCGCTAGTAGCCCCCAGCCATAGTACCGCGGTGGTCTCGTGCTAGTACCGCCTCGATTCGAGGGCTCTTTTTTCGTGTCGGGTTTTATAGTACTGGCCGCGGCTGTGGGGGGCTGTAGTACCGCTCGTATGCGGTAGTACCGCCCTCCCACCGTGGTAGTACCGCTGTGGGCCAAGCAGTAGTACCGCGAGGAGGAGCGGTAGTACCGCTTATAGTGGCAAGCGGTAGTACCGCTGGCACAGCGGTAGTACCGCTCTCTGCGGGGCCGAAGTGGGGTAACGGTTGGTTTGTTCCCCCCACTATATAAGGGGGTCTTCTTCCCCAAAGTTGACCCACCTCTTCCCCCAAAAGCTCCATTTTCGCCCGATCTCTCTCCCTAGCCAATCAAACTTGTTGATTTGCTCGGGATTGGTTGAGAAGGCCAGGATCTACACTTCCACCAAGAGAAATTTGATTCCCCCACTTATCCCTAGCGGATCTTGTTACTCTTTGGTGTTTGAGCACCCTAGACGGTTGAGGTCACCGCGGAGCCATAGTCCATTGTGGTGAAGCTTTGTGGTGTCGTTGGGAGCCTCCAATTAAGTTGTGGAGATTGCCCCAACCTTGTTTGTAAAGGTCCAGTCGCCGCCTTCAAGGGCACCAATAGTGGAATCACGGCATCTCGCATTGTGTGAGGGCGTGAGGAGAATACGGTGGCCCTAGTGGCTTCTTGGGGAGCATTGTGCCTCTACACCGCTCCAACGGAGGCGTACTTCCCTTCAAAAGGAAGGAACTTCGGTAACACATCCTCGTCTTCACCGGCTCCACTCTTGGTTATCTCGTTCCTTTACTTTCGCAAGTTTACTCATGTTATATCTCTTACTTGCTTGCGTGCTTGTTGTCATTGCATCATATAGGTTGTTCACTTAGTTGCATATCTAGACAACCTATTTTGATGCAAAGTTTAATTTGGTAAAGAAAAGCTAAAAATTGTTAGTTGTATTCACCCCCCCTCTAGTCAACTATATCGATCCTTTCAATTGGTATCAGAGCCTCGTCTCTTTATTAAGGACTTCACCGTCCAAAGAGAATGGTTGACGTCGTAGACGGTGTGGAGGAGCACTCCGGTGAGAATCCAGTCTCCTCTACGGGAGATGGGGGAACTGCGGTCTCTCGTGAGGAATTCAATGTGGCGTTGGACACATTGAAAACCTCCATGACGACCAAGGTCGAAAGCATGTTGAATAAATTCTTAAAAGGGCTTAAAGTTACCACCGCACCGTTGAAAGTGGGTGATCCCGCTAACAAGGTGACGGATGCTACCTCCGACAAGGGGGAAGCTACTAGCGAGAAAGCTCCTTGTTCTAGTGATAAAAATGGGACCGGCATCTTTGCCCATGTGGAACCTCCACCTGTCTATGGTGAACCGCTCCCTTCCACTCATTTGAATCATGCCGGCCCGGCCCCTAAGATTGAGAAGAATGTAGATTTTGATTCTTGGGTCTATTGTTTTAAGCGTCATTTAAATCATGTGAACACTAACCTTTGGAGAATCATTGAAGAGGGTTTTTATCCGCATGACCGAAGTAACTTCACTCCTAGAGAAGTTGTGGATCATCAATTCAATGAGAATGCTCTCTTCATCATCCAAGAAGCAATCCCACCCGAAGATCTTCCTCATCTCCGGCCTTACACCGTGGCCAAAGATGCTTGGCTCCAAGTTGTTTCCCTCTATCGGGGAAGCGCAAGCATTCAACGCTCCAACTATGAAGTGGTGCAAGATGAAGCCGACGAGTTTGCAATGAAAGAAGATGAAGAACCTCGTGAGCTTTTTCGGAGAGTAACCAAACTCGCGGTCTCTCTCCAAGATCATGGAAGTAAGGACACGGATGACAATTGGATCAAGCGCAAATTCCTCAAGGCAATGATGCCCTACCACAAAGCCATGTCCTCCGTAATTCGTCAAAGGCCGGACTTCCACACCTTATCATCAAGTGAAGTGTTGGATGAATTTGTTGCTATGAGCATCTTGGACAAGACCGCCGACAATGCGGTTCTTTGTTCTCAAAGAGTAAAGAAGCCCAACCTTGCTCTAAAGGCGAAGGTTAGTATGGAGGAAGAGGGTGAAGAGGAAGAAGAGGAGGGCAACCTCGAAGATACGAAGTATGCCTATCATGAACACATGGCTCTTGCTTCAAGGCAATTTTGGAGCAAGAAGAACACAAGGCCAAACTTCAACAAGAGCAATTCAAGTGGTTCAAAGGGCAAGCAACGGATGAGGACTTGCTTCAATTGTGGCAATGTGAGCCACTGATGAGGACATCAATACAATTATTACACCCACAGGCCCTGCTGCTATACATACTGGACCAATTACTAGAGCTCGCGCACGCCAATTAAATTACCAGGTACTTTCGTTTCTTGCTAATGATTCTAATGTTCATGAGAATATGATGCTGCCTAAATTGGATACATTTGTTTTGCTTACAAATGAAGGGCCTAGCTTTGAGAAGGATGAACATTGGAGCAAGAACAAGCATGGAGATGATGGCATGCGCATGGGGAACAAGAACGGAGTTACAAGTGATGATTTCAGGACGTTGAAGCCACCATAATGCGTGCATGAAGCCTTGGACGAAATATACAAGATGCTACTTCATAACTTTCGTCCAGAGGCTATTCTAGGTGCTGCGTCACCTTATTATTGGGCCAGGCCCATGTAATTTCGAAATACATAAGTATAGGCTGTTTTTAGAGTCCGTATGTGTGGGGAAACAAGAGATAGGGTTGGTTTCGGACCCCTTCCTCAAGGGCCACGAAATTCCCCCTCTTCCTCCATATATACAGCCCTTAGGGCGTCGTTTAGACTTTGGGTTTTGTTTAGATTAAAAGTTCGCCATAGCTGCAACTTCGCGTACTTCGTTTGTGTTCAGCGACCAGACAAAGGCGTCACAGAACCCCACCTTGATCAATAAAGCTGTCATCTTATATTCGCAATATCCAGATTGCAATCTCAGTTTCTTGCCTGTTCTTCGTTTGCTCGCAGGAAACAGACCCTCGTGGTCAGGTTGATCGTGCTCCGGCGTGGTCGATAACCTCTCGGAGTTGGTTTAGCGATTGCTAAGGCGCGACGTCCTCGCACGTTCGTAGTCGGATCGTCAAAGTCGACTTCCATCAAAGCGATATTCATCATCTCATCGAAAGACGGGACACCTTTGCCTCTATCAAGTGGTATCAGATTTCCAGGTTGCTCGGTGAGATTTTACAGTTTTTCGTAGTTTAGATCGAGTCTGTTCTTCATACCTACAGTCCACGAAAAAAGCCACAAAAAAAAAATTAGGGTTAGTTCATCATATCCGAACCAATCTGAGCCTTTGCATAATCTTTTTAGGGTTTTTGCTTTGTTGAATTTGCGGTTGCATCGTCGTGTCAAGTTGCTGGTCTTAGAGTCTAGTCTTTTAGAGTTTCGAGTTCTGGTCATAAGTTGTCACGCCGCCGCCGCACCATCATCATCGCCTTGCCATCTACCACCATTGCTTATCCGCCACCGCTTTGAATCCGTATCCATATACCACCACCGCTGCCATATACTACCGCCATATATCCACCACCAATCCGAGTTCTTTTCATAGTCGGTTTGTTTTAGAGATCCATATATTTTCCGTTTCGTGTTTCCTTGCCTGAGTAGGTCTCGGGAAAAAAAAATAAACTTGCTGGAGATAAGGGTAGAAAACATGTTGTGTTTGCACCTGGAGATCTTGTTTGGTTACATTTGCGTAAGGATAGATTTCCTGATTTGCGCAAATCAAAGCTAATGCCACGTGCTGATGGTCCTTTTAAGGTGTTAGAGAAAATAAATGATAATGCATATAAACTTGAGCTGCCTGCAGATTTTGGGGTTAGTCCCACTTTTAATATTGCAGATTTGAAGCCTTATTTGGGTGAGGAAGATGAGCTTCCGTCGAGGACGACTTCATTTCAAGAAGGGGAGGATGATGAGGACATCAATACAATTATTACACCCACAGGCCCTGCTGCTATACATACTGGACCAATTACTAGAGCTCGCGCACGCCAATTAAATTACCAGGTACTTTCGTTTCTTGCTAATGATTCTAATGTTCATGAGAATATGATGCTGCCTAAATTGGATACATTTGTTTTGCTTACAAATGAAGGGCCTAGCTTTGAGAAGGATGAACATTGGTGCAAGAACAAGCATGGAGATGATGGCATGCGCATGGGGAACAAGAACGGAGTTACAAGTGATGATTTCAGGACGTTGAAGCCACCATAATGCGTGCATGAAGCCTTGGACGAAATATACAAGATGCTACTTCATAACTTTCGTCCAGAGGCTATTCTAGGTGCTGCGTCACCTTATTATTGGGCCAGGCCCATGTAATTTCGAAATACATAAGTATAGGCTGTTTTTAGAGTCCGTATGTGTGGGGAAACAAGAGATAGGGTTGGTTTCGGACCCCTTCCTCAAGGGCCACGAAATTCCCCCTCTTCCTCCATATATACAGCCCTTAGGGCGTCGTTTAGACTTTGGGTTTTGTTTAGATTAAAAGTTCGCCATAGCTGCAACTTCGCGTACTTCGTTTGTGTTCAGCGACCAGACAAAGGCGTCACAGAACCCCACCTTGATCAATAAAGCTTTCATCTTATATTCGCAATATCCAGATTGCAATCTCAGTTTCTTGCCTGTTCTTCGTTTGCTCGCAGGAAACAGACCCTTGTGGTCAGGTTGATCGTGCTCCGGCGTGGTCGATAACCTCTCAGAGTTGGTTTAGCGATTGCTAAGGCGCGACGTCCTCGCACGTTCGTAGTCGGATCGTCAAAGTCGACTTCCATCAAAGCGATATTCATCATCTCATCGAAAGACGGGACACCTTTGCCTCTATCAAGTGGTATCAGATTTCCAGGTTGCTCGGTGAGATTTTACAGTTTTTCGTAGTTTAGATCGAGTCTGTTCTTCATACCTACAGTCCACGAAAAAGCCACAAAAAAAAAATTAGGGTTAGTTCATCATATCCGAACCAATCTGAGCCTTTGCATAATCTTTTTAGGGTTTTGCTTTGTTGAATTTGCGGTTGCATCGTCGGTCTAGTTGCTGGTCTTAGCGTCTAGTCTTTTAGAGTTTCGAGTTCTGGTCATAAGTTGTCACGCCGCCGCCGCACCATCATCATCGCCCCTGCCATCTACCACCACCGCTTATTCGCCACCGCTCCGAATCCGTATCCATATACCACCACCAATCCGTGTCCATATACCACCACCGATCCATATCCATATACTACCACCACTACCACCACCGCTGCCATATACCACCACCATATATCTACCACCAATCCGAGTTCCTTGCTTATTAGGTTTGTTTCCGAGATCCATCTAGTTTCCGATTCGTGTTTCCTTGCCGGAGTAGGTTGCGGAAAAAAAAAAGAGTCGGGTAGCCACGCTCCGTTTAGGCCCAAAATTTTTCGAAAACGCATTTTTCGAAAAAATTTCTGGCTATCCTATTTTTAGGTGTTTCTGAGTGTTTTGAGACAGGTGCCATTATAGGAAGTTTTTTTGACCCGTTTCCAGTTTTTGGGTCCGGGCAGTCGAAAAAAAAAAATTGGTCGAAAAATTTCGTGCCCATCCTGTCAGTTTGAGCTAGGAAGAGTTTTGAGACACTCGCCATTATAGTGATTTTTCGCAAAAAAAAACAGCGCAAAAGAAAAAAAAGAGCGCAAAAAAAAAGAGCGAAAAAAAAATTCAGAGTGTGCTTTTCCCTTGTTTACGTGCCGCGCCGTGATTTTGTTGGTGTTCTAGGTTCGCGTCTCTAGCACAGTCTAGCCTAGGACCAGCACAGTACCGTCGTTGAGCGTTTATTCAACTTTGCATCTCTGAATTGATTATTGCTGACCCTTTTTGCTACCATACTATAAGCCTTCCCAGCTCCACATACATCTACGTCGTGTGTTCGACTCTCCCTGGTAATCGCTCTATCCACGCTTTGAGAGTTTTTGACTATAACGGTTGCCGATCACCGCCTGCTGCTGGGTAAGAACTGGTAAGAATTTGAGATTTGCTTGACGGATTTGTGATACACCACCACCACTTCTTAGTAGTCTGTAGGATCATATTCTTGTGTGTTTCTATTGCTGCTAACCATGCCAGGATCACAAGCCGACGAGATTGACTGGGAGAACTTATCGAACAAGGAGCTTCATGATAAGTTTCAGCAAATGATGACTGAACAGGTACAAGATGTGCTGAACAATTTTGAAGAGGCCATGGAGAAGATCACTGGCCTTGAGAAGACGTTCGAAACAAAGCTCGATAACAGATTTAATGAACTGCTTGCGCGTCTTCCACCACCGGCTGCACCTGTCGCACCTCTGCAACAACAACAACTACGCCCCCTTCCGAATCAGTATGGACGAGCACAGCGTGTTCCTATTGAGCCAGGACAAAATTCTGGTGCCGCTACTACTGCTGTTGGTGTTTCTTTGGCTCCTGCTACTGCTGCTGCTGGTACCCAGGAGGATGATGATAGAGGCAAAGGTGTCCCGTCTTTCGATGAGATGATGGATATCGCTTTGGTGGAAGTCGACTTTGACGATCCGACTACGAACGTGCGAGGACGTCGCGCCTTAGCAATCGCTAAACCAACTCCGAGAGGTTATTGACCACGCCGGAGCACGATCAACCTGACCACGAGGGTCTGTTTCCTGCGAGCAAACGAAGAACAAGCAAGAAACTGAGATTGCAATCTGGATATTGCGAATATAAGATGAAAGCTTTATTGATCAAGGTGGGGTTCTGTGACGCCTTTGTCTGGTCGTTGAACACAAACGAAGTACGCGAAGTTGCAGCTATAGCGAACTTTTAATCTAAACAAAACCCAAAGTCTAAACGATGCCCTAAGGGCTGTATATATGGAGGAAGAGGGGGGAATTTCGTGGCCCTTGGTGGAGGGGTCCGAAATCAACCCTATCTCTTGTTTCCCCACACATACGGACTCTAAAAATAGCCTATACTTATGTATTTCGAAATTACATGGGCCTGGCCCAATAATAAGGTGACGCAGCACCTAAAATAGCCTCGGGACGAAATTTATGAAGTGGCATCTTGTATATTTCGTCCAAGGCTTCATGCACCCATTATGGTGGCTTCAAAGTCCTGAAATCATCACTTGTAACTCCGTTATTGTTCCCCTTGCGCATGCCATCATCTCCATGCTTGTTCTTGCTCCAATGTTCATCCTTCTCCAAGCTAGGCCCTTCATTTGTAAGCAAAACAAATGTATCCAATTTAGGCAGCATCATATTCTCATGAACATTAGAAATATTACCAAGAAACGAAAGTACCTGGTAATTTAGTTGGCGTGCACGAGCTCTAGTAATTGGTCCAGTATGTATAGCAGCAGGGGTTGTGGGTGTAACAATTGTATTGATGTCCTCATCACAAGATCTCCAGGTGCAAACACAACATGTTTTCTACCCTTATCTCCAGCAAGTTTATATTTAGCATTCATACGCTCAATGTTTTCCTTAGTTAACTCATGCATTTTTAAAATCAATTCAGCACGTTGTTTAGCATCAAAATTAACCTTCTCCGAAGATGGAAGAGGCAACAAATCAATAGGTGCACGAGGTAGGAAACCATACACAACTTCAAAAGGGCACATCTTAGTAGTAGAATGCAATGAACGATTATAAGCAAATTCAATATGAGGCAAGCATTCCTCCCACATTTTCTTATTATTCTTCAAAACAGCCCTAAGCATAGTAGACAACGTTCTATTGACTACTTCAGTTTGTCCATCAGTTTGGGGGTGACAAGTAGTACTAAAAAGCAGTTTAGTCCCCAACTTAGCCCATAACCATCTCCAAAAGTGGCTAAGAAATTTAGTATCACGATCTGAAACAATAGTATTTGGCACACCATGCAAGCGAATAATTTCACGAAAGAACAAATCAGCAACATTAACAGCATCATCGCTTTTATGACATGGTATAAAGTGTGCCATTTTCGAGAATCTATCCACGACAACAAATATGCTATCCCTCCCCTTCTTTGTTCGAGGTAAACCTAAAACAAAGTCCATAGATATATCCTCCCAAGGAACACTAGGTACAGGCAAAGGCATATATAAACCATGAGGATTGAGTCGTGACTTAGCTTTTTGACATGTAGTGCAGCGAGCAACAAAACGCTCAACATCCCGTCTCATCTTTGGCCAAAAGAAATGTGTAGCAAGTACATCCTCCGTCTTCTTCACGCCAAAGTGTCCCATTAATCCTCCTCCATGCGCCTCCTGCAACAACAAAAGACGAAGAGAGCTAGCTGGAATGCAAAGCTTGTTAGCACGGAACACAAATCCATCATTAACGACAAACTTGTTCCAGGTTCTTCCTTCTTTACAATTCTGCAATACATCTTTAAAATCAGCATCATGCACATATTGATCTTTGATGGTCTCCAAACCAAATATTTTGAAGTCAAGTTGTGAAAGCATAGTATAGCGACGAGACAATGCATCAGCAATAACATTTTCTTTACCCTTCTTGTGTTTAATGACATAAGGGAAAGTTTCAATGAATTCAACCCATTTAGCATGTCTACGATTCAGTTTAGCTTGACTTTTAATATGTTTCAAAGATTCATGATCAGAATGTATAACAAATTCTTTGGGCCATAAATAATGTTGCCATGTTTCTAAAGTCCGAACAAGAGCATATAGTTCTTTATCATAAGTAGAATAATTCAGACTAGGCCCACTCAATTTGCGTAGTGGATACCATCAAATTCGTATGAAATTGGGAGATGAATGGAAAACTGCATTTAAAACTAAGTTTGGTTTATATGAGTGGTTAGTCATGCCTTTTGGGTTAACTAATGCACCTAGTACTTTCATGAGACTAATGAACGAAGTTTTACGTGCTTTCATTGGACGATTTGTGGTGGTCTATTTTGATGATATACTGATTTATAGCAAATCTTTGGAAGAACATTTGGAACATTTACGTGCTGTTTTTATTGCTCTACGTGATGCACGTTTGTTTGGTAACCTTGGGAAGTGCACCTTTTGCACCGACCGAGTATCTTTTCTTGGCTATGTTGTTACTCCACAGGGAATTGAAGTTGATAAAGCCAAGATTGAAGCTATTGAGAGTTGGCCGCAGCCCAAAACGGTCACACAAGTGCGGAGTTTTCTTGGACTCGCTGGTTTCTATAGGCGTTTTGTGAGAGATTTTAGCACCATTGCTGCACCTCTCAACGGGCTTACAAAGAAGGATGTGCCTTTTGTTTGGGGTACCGCACAGGAAGAAGCCTTCACGGTATTGAAAGATAAGTTGACACATGCTCCTTTACTCCAACTTCCTGATTTTAATAAGACTTTTGAGCTTGAATGTGATGCTAGTGGCATTGGATTAGGAGGTGTGTTATTACAAGATGGCAAACCTGTTGCATACTTTTCTGAAAAATTGAGTGGGCCTAGTCTGAATTATTCTACTTATGATAAAGAACTATATGCTCTTGTTCGGACTTTAGAAACATGGCAACATTATTTATGGCCCAAAGAATTTGTTATATATTCTGATCATGAATCTTTGAAACATATTAAAAGTCAAGCTAAACTGAATCGTAGACATGCTAAATGGGTTGAATTCATTGAAACTTTCCCTTATGTCATTAAACACAAGAAGGGTAAAGAAAATGTTATTGCTGATGCATTGTCTCGTCGCTATACTATGCTTTCACAACTTGACTTCAAAATATTTGGTTTGGAGACCATCAAAGATCAATATGTGCATGATGCTGATTTTAAAGATGTATTGCAGAATTGTAAAGAAGGAAGAACCTGGAACAAGTTTGTCGTTAATGATGGATTTGTGTTCCGTGCTAACAAGCTATGCATTCCAGCTAGCTCTCTTCGTCTTTTGTTGTTGCAGGAGGCGCATGGAGGAGGATTAATGGGACACTTTGGCGTGAAGAAGACGGAGGACGTACTTGCTACACATTTCTTTTGGCCAAAGATGAGACGGGATGTTGAGCGTTTTGTTGCTCGCTGCACTACATGTCAAAAAGCTAAGTCACGACTGAATCCTCATGGTTTATATATGCCTTTGCCTGTACCTTGTGTTCCTTGGGAGGATATATCTATGGACTTTGTTTTAGGTTTACCTCGAACAAAGAAGGGGAGGGATAGCATATTTGTTGTCGTGGATAGATTCTCGAAAATGGCGCACTTTATACCATGTCATAAAAGCGATGATGCTGTTAATGTTGCTGATTTGTTCTTTCGTGAAATTATTCGCTTGCATGGTGTGCCAAATACTATTGTTTCAGATCGTGATACTAAATTTCTTAGCCACTTTTGGAGATGTTTATGGGCTAAGTTGGGGACTAAACTGCTTTTTAGTACTACTTGTCACCCCCAAACTGATGGACAAACTGAAGTAGTCAATAGAACATTGTCTACTATGCTTAGGGCTGTTTTGAAGAATAATAAGAAAATGTGGGAAGACTGCTTGCCTCATATTGAGTTTGCTTATAATCGTTCATTGCATTCTACTACTAAGATGTGCCCTTTTGAAATTGTATGGTTTCCTACCTCGTGCACCTATTGATTTGTTGCCTCTTCCATCTTCGGAGAAGGTTAATTTTGATGCTAAACAACGTGCTGAATTGATCTTAAAAATGCATGAGTTAACTAAGGAAAACATTGAGCGTATGAATGCTAAATATAAACTTGCTGGAGATAAGGGTAGAAAACATGTTGTGTTTGCACCTGGAGATCTTGTTTGGTTACATTTGCGTAAGGATAGATTTCCTGATTTGCGCAAATCAAAGCTAATGCCACGTGCTGATGGTCCTTTTAAGGTGTTAGAGAAAATAAATGATAATGCATATAAACTTGAGCTGCCTGCAGATTTTGGGGTTAGTCCCACTTTTAATATTGCAGATTTGAAGCCTTATTTGGGTGAGGAAGATGAGCTTCCGTCGAGGACGACTTCATTTCAAGAAGGGGAGGATGATGAGGACATCAATACAATTATTACACCCACAGGCCCTGCTGCTATACATACTGGACCAATTACTAGAGCTCGCGCACGCCAATTAAATTATCAGGTACTTTCGTTTCTTGCTAATGATTCTAATGTTCATGAGAATATGATGCTGCCTAAATTGGATACATTTGTTTTGCTTACAAATGAAGGGCCTAGCTTTGAGAAGGATGAACATTGGAGCAAGAACAAGCATGGAGATGATGGCATGCGCATGGGGAACAAGAACGGAGTTACAAGTGATGATTTCAGGACGTTGAAGCCACCATAATGCGTGCATGAAGCCTTGGACGAAATATACAAGATGCTACTTCATAACTTTCGTCCAGAGGCTATTCTAGGTGCTGCGTCACCTTATTATTGGGCCAGGCCCATGTAATTTCGAAATACATAAGTATAGGCTGTTTTTAGAGTCCGTATGTGTGGGGAAACAAGAGATAGGGTTGGTTTCGGACCCCTTCCTCAAGGGCCACGAAATTCCCCCTCTTCCTCCATATATACAGCCCTTAGGGCGTCGTTTAGACTTTGGGTTTTGTTTAGATTAAAAGTTCGCCATAGCTGCAACTTCGCGTACTTCGTTTGTGTTCAGCGACCAGACAAAGGCGTCACAGAACCCCACCTTGATCAATAAAGCTGTCATCTTATATTCGCAATATCCAGATTGCAATCTCAGTTTCTTGCCTGTTCTTCGTTTGCTCGCAGGAAACAGACCCTCGTGGTCAGGTTGATCGTGCTCCGGCGTGGTCGATAACCTCTCGGAGTTGGTTTAGCGATTGCTAAGGCGCGACGTCCTCGCACGTTCGTAGTCGGATCGTCAAAGTCGACTTCCATCAAAGCGATATTCATCATCTCATCGAAAGACGGGACACCTTTGCCTCTATCAGCCACTTTGTTGCGGAGTGCCCTTACGAGAAGAGGGAAGACAATGGTGGCAAGCTCATTAGAAAAGACAAGGCCAAGTCGTTCCCCAACAAGAGCAACTTCACCAAGAAGACTCCTCCCAAGGCGTTGGTGGTACAAGAAGAGTACAATGAGGATGATGACGATGATGAAGATGGTGAGTCGGTTGCCATGGCCTCCGTTGCCATTGTGAAGACTCCACGGGTGTCGCTCTTTGACTCACCCAATGAGAACATCACCGCCAAGTGCCTCATGGCTAAAGCCACCAATAAGGTAACCTCCAACATCAAAACTACCATCATTAATCATCCTTCTTTGACGGATAGCATTGATGAACATGAGGGGACAGATGTGGAGGAAAATGGGTTTGAGATCTTTATGGGTAAACTCAAGGGTAAATCCAAGAAGCACTTCGTTGCTCTCTTGGAACAACTTGGTGAAGCCAATGACATGATCGAGGCTCACGAAGATACCATCTCTAAGATGGAGGGGCATAGTCGTGACTATGCCGATGAGATTTTGGATCTTTCCAATGCTCTTGACGAAGAGCGTGGTCTTCGTTTGGCTCTTGAGGAGTCATACAACGATGATCATGCTAAGTTAAAGAAAGATCCTGATCATGCTCTTGTTGTGTCTCGTGTGCTAAACTCCGAGAAGGCAAAACTTGGGGTTGATCTTGCTAGACTTAAAGAGGAGTTTGACATTCTCGACAAGGCTCACAGAGTCTTGAAGGGTGCTCATGCTAGCCTCAAGGAGTCTTATGATCAACTCCGAGTAATGCTAACTAAGGAGAAAGCCACCTTTCCTCATATGGTGTTAATTGATAATGCAAATGCTACTAACCCTTGTTGTGAGCATGTGCATCTTGTTGAGGAGAATGCTAAGTTGAAGGAGCAACTTGAGAAAGGCCTTGTGTCATGCATACAAGGTGAGAAGAACCTCAACGACCTTCTGAGAAACCAAAAGGAAGTTGTAGCCAAGGAGGGGATTGGGTTCGCTCCCAAGCCCAAGAACAAGAAGAAGAATGACAAGACCAAACGACCTCCCCCTCTCAAGCAAACTTTTGTGAAAGAGGGAGAGGGTACTTCCAAGGAGAAGAAGAACAATGCGAAGGGTGACGGTGTCAAGAAGGGCAATTCCACCCCATCCAACAAAGCCGGCGACTTTAGTCCTTCTTATGTGTTATGTCGTGCAAGTGATGGGCATGTTTATGCCAAATTTGTTGGTTCTCCTCATGAGTATATTGAATGGTCCATTTGGGTTCCTAAGACCCTTGTTACTAACATCAAAGGACCCATTACAAAATGGGTACCTAAAACCAAGCATTGATCTCTTGTAGGTGTTTGCTTCCGGTGGGGGATCATGGTTGCTCGATAGTGGAGCTACAAATCATATGACCGGAAGCAAGGACTTGGTGGTGGACGTGCACAAGATTCCATGTATGCCCACCAATGTCGAGTGGGGTGATGCTTCGTCTTCTAAGGTATTGGGACTCGGCAAAGTTGTCATTTCTCATGATCTCACGATCGAGAAGGTCATGCTAGTTGAGTCCCTTGCATACAATTTACTTTCCGTTCGTCAACTTGCTATCATGGGCTTTGCCACTTTCTTTGATATTGATACCGTGGCCCTCTTGTGGAGCAAGACTCTTAAAGTAGCCTTTGTTGGGCATGTCGAGAACGGTCTCTATGTGATTAACTTTTCGGAGCGACCCACTAAGACCGCGACATGCCTAATGGCTAAAGTTGACGTGGGATGGCTTTGGCATCGCCGTTTAGCCCATGTCAATATGAGATCTTTGCAAAGTCTTCTCAAGGGGGACCATGTCCGTGGACTAACGAACGTTAGTTTTGCTAAAGATCGTGCTTGCAGTGCTTGTATCGAAGGAAAGCTTCATGAGAAGGCTCACCCTCCACGACTCTCATTTACTCGAAGAGGCCCTTGGAGCTCCTTCATTTGGATCTCTTTGGGCCTCCATCCTTTGATAGTCTTGTGGGTAGAAAATATTGCTTGGTAATTGTGGATGACTATTCTAGATACACTTGGGTGTATTTTTTCAAGAGGAAGAGTGAGACCCAACAAATAGTCATTGACTTTGCAAATGAATCCCAACGTCAACACAATGCAAAGATCTTGACCATAAGAAGTGACAACGGCACCGAGTTCAAGAACTACACCCTGGATGAGTTTCTTAGTGATGAGGGGATCAAGCATCAATATTCTGCACCTTACACTCCTCAACAAAATGGTGTTGCGGAGAGGAAGAACCGGACGTTGATGGATGCGGCAAGGACCATGATGGCGGAGTTCAAGTCTCCATACAACTTTTGGGCCGAAGCCATCAACACCGCGTGTCATGCTTCAAATCGGTTCTATCTCCGCAAAGGCTTGAACAAGACTCCATATGAGATACTCACCGGTAACAAGCCCAACCTCAAGTACTTTCGGGTGTTCGGGTGTAAGTGTTTCATTCTCAAGAAAGGTGTTCGTTTGTCTAAATTTGAGACTAGAGCTCATGAGGGCATATTTGTTGGTTATGCTACAAACTCCCATGCTTACCGTGTTCTCAATAAGTCCACGGGACTTATTGAGGAGACGTGTAACGTGGAGTTTGATGAGAATAACGGCTCCCAAGTGGAGCAAAGTGGTACTTGTGATGTAGGTGATGAAATTCCTCCCCAAGCCATAAGAAGAATGGGTGTTGGATATATCCTACCCATTGAGGAACCCCTTGTGGCCGAAGGAGAAGGACAATGCTCCAGTCAAGTGGAGCCATCACCAACCCAAGACCCACACGCTTCCGAAGAACAAAGTGAAGGCCCTCAACCTCATGAACAAGATCAAGGGCAAGATCAACCTCAAGATGGTGGTGATCCACCAAATGATGCCCAAGGTCAAGTTCCTCCCCTCGAGCAAGTTCAAGATCAAGAACAAGCTCAAGACGACACTCAAGATGATCAAGTAACCCCTCCTCACTTCACTTCCGAGGAGGAATTGGAGCGTCGTGCCGCTAAGATCGCTTCCAAGCTCACCACCAAAGGTCATCTCATGGAGAATGTGGTTGGAAGCCTAAGAAAGGGGGTAAGCACTCGTAGACAATTAGCAAACTATTGTGAACATCATGCGTTTATTTCTTGTGTCGAACCCCAAAAGGTTTATGAAGCGCTTGAGGACCCGGATTGGCTCAACGCCATGCATGAAGAACTCAACAACTTTGAACATAACAAAGTGTGGAAGTTAGTGCCAAGGCCAACCGGAAATCATAATGTCATTGGAACCAAGTGGATATTCAAGAACAAGCAAGACGCTCATGGAATCATTGTTCGCAACAAGGCTCGTTTGGTGGCACAAGGCTACTCCCAAGTCGAGGGTATCGACTACGGTGAAACCTTTGCCCCCGTCGCTCGCCTTGAATCTATTTGTTTGTTGATTGCCTATGCTTCTCATCATAATTTCACATTACAACAAATGGATGTGAAAAGTGCTTTTCTTAATGGTCCCATAAATGAGTTGGTATATGTCAAACAACCCCTCGGGTTCAAAGATCCCTATTTCCCCGATCATGTGTATCAACTCCACAAGGCGCTCTATGGCCTTCAACAAGCCCCACGTGCGTGGTATGAGCATCTTACGGAGTTGTTACAAGATCGTGGATTCGAAATCGGGAAAATCGACCCCACTCTTTTTACTAAGAAGGTCAAAGGGGAGTTGTTTGTGTGCCAACTATATGTTGATGATATTATTTTTGGTTCCCCTAACAAAGCCTTCAATGAAGAATTTGCCGCTCTCATGACCTCAAAGTTTAAGATGTCTATGATGGGAGAGTTGAAGTTCTTTCTCGGATTCGAAATCAAACAAAGAAGAGAAGGAACCTTCATCAACCAAGCCAAATACACTCAAGACATGCTAAAGAGATTCAAGCTAAGTGATGTCAAGCCGGCTTCCACTCTAATGCCCACCAAGTGCCAACTTGACATTGATCCCAATGGTAAAGCGGTGGATCAAAAGGTATATCGCTCCATGATTGGATCCTTGCTTTACCTTTTTGCATCTAGACCGGATATCATATTGAGTGTGGGAATATGTGCATGGTTTCAAGCCGCACCTAAGGAAAGCCACTTTGTGGCGGTCAAGCGAATCTTTCGATATTTGGCTCATACCCCAAACTTTGGCCTATGGTACCCAAGAGGAGCAAACTTCAAGCTTGTAGGTTATTCGGACTCGATTGGGCGGGAGACAAAGTGGATAGGAAGTCCATTTCCGGAGGGTGCCAATTTCTTGGTTGCTCTTTGGTAAGTTGGTCTTCTAAAAATCAAAGTTGTGTGTCTCTCTCGTCCACCGAAGTGGAGTATGTGGCGGCCGGAAGTTGTTGTGCACAAATCTTATGGATGAGGCAAACTTTAAAGGATTACGGTGTCATGTGTGAAAAAGTGCCTCTTTGGTGTGACAATGAAAGTGCTATCAAGATTTCTCTCAACCCGGTGCAACACTTCAAGACAAAGCATATTGAGATTCGGTATCACTTCATCCGGGATCATATTAGGCAAGGGGAGATCGAGCTCAACTATGTCAACACTCATGATAACCTTGCAGATATTTTCACGAAGCCATTGGATGAAGCAAGATTTCGCGAGTTAAGGCATGAGCTAAATATTATTGATTCGAGCAATGTGGTTTGAACCTTTGCACACCCCTCACATTCATTGTGCATTCTTGTCTAGGTGTAGGCATGGACGTAGGGGGATTGTTGTTCTCTCAATGAACTTTCCCTCCCCCCATAATGCATAAACTGATCTCACTCTTTCACATTAGCCATTTTTGATGGTACTTGTGCTTCAAAGACGAGCTTTGGTCATGGGCCCAAGGATAATTCTTCGCGGTGCCATACCAAGTGACTCAAACATAGGTGGCCTCGGCCACCGCCCTCTCGTATAGAGGCATGTGATTCTTGTTCTCTTGCTAGTGCTCTTGTTGGTCTTCTTGCCGTTGTTTCCCGTCTTTCGTTTTGCACCATAGGTGTTGAGTCTGGTTTGAGTTGCGCTGGGCGGTACTACCGTTGTGAAGGCGCGGTACTACCGCTGGAGCGGTACTACCGCTCCACGGAGCGGTACTACCGCTTATGTGGCTAAGCGGTACTACTACCCATCACCACGGTACTACCGCTGAGGGGCGGGGCCAGGGGGTTAAGTCATGGGCAGGGATGGTTTCCTCCACCCCATACCCATTTGCTTCGTCCCCTGGTTCCTCTTCCTCTCTCTCCAGCGCCATCTCGCCGCGGGAGGGCTCCGGCGGCCCTCCGTCTCCGGACCGTCCCTCTCCATTCCCTTCGGTGGAGTCGATCCCCACCTCGTCCTCTTGCCATGGATGCCGGTATTGCCCCCGTTCCTTTTCTCTTCTTGTCTAGTTTTCAGATCTCGCATTTTAGGGGCAGTAGTAGTTGCATCTCTAGATTTTTGGCCAAATCTAGGCTTGAGTAGGTTGGAGAAGGCAACTAGACTCTTTGGATTGATGTTTGGTAGGTTTATTTTTGAATTTGGCATCCCCGGTAGTGCCGGATCTGACCACGGCAGTAGGGATCCTCCGTGCCCTGTCTCGGGCGGTACTACCGCCCATATTGCGCGGTACTACCGCCGGAGCGGTACTATCGCTGGGAGGGCACGGTACTACCGCTTGTGCGGTACTGCCGCAGTACAGGCACGGTACTACCGCCGGATGCCCAGTTCCATCGTTTCCTACCACATGTTGATCCATTTGTGTTGTGTTTATTTGGTTTTGATCGTTCCTTCTGGTTGTTTCTTGTGTCCGTGTGTTTGGTTCCAGGTGATGGACATCCTGAGCAGCAAGTCCGCCGTGTCAACCCCGGGCGTTCTACGTCAAAGGGGTACCGCTCATCTGAGACTGCAGGTGGTTCTTCCAGTGCTCCACCGCCGGCAGGGGGTGCTTCCTCAAGTGCTAATCCTCCTCGCAAGAAGAAGATTGCCAGACGACCAAAGCCAAGTGGCAAGAAGGTGACTGAGATGTCTAGCAAGGAATTCTGGGACAGGCGTCGGCGCAACCCCTATGAGGAAGACCAAGAACCCAACCTTGTCAATCGCCCGTTTTGGAACCGGTTTCAGTATGCCACATACTTTGATGTGATCAAGGCTAAGAAGAACCTCTTTGTCAATGTTCATTCCATCAACACGGATGCTATGGAGAAGGACCCTGAGTACTTTGGTGATGCCCTTCAGATGTTCTCTCAGTTGAACATTCTCAGGATCATGCAGTTCAACAAGGACTTTGATGCAGATTTGCTGGCACAGTTCTTTGCCACTGTTCACCTAGGAACTGATGCAGACAGGACTCTGCTTGGATGACTAATGGGAAGGTGCTAGCTGTCAAGTGGCAGGCCTTCATGGGGCTGCTTGAGGTGGAAGATCAAGGGCTCGAGACTCCAGTCGGTTTTCGTCCTCACAAAAATGTTACCTCCACTCAGAAGCAAGCCCTCTGGCCCTACTGTACTCGGAAGGTCAACCCTGAGACCAGGAAGGAAACCTATGAGTTGTCTGCCTATCTGGACATCCTTCACCGTATCTTTCGCGAGACTCTCTTCCCTCGTATTGGGAATCTGGACATGGTACACTCTTATCTTGTGGACATGCTTCTCTTCTGCCAGTGTGAGAAGGAAGCAAACACTGGCGAGTCCCTGGACATCTCTCATGTCATGTGGTCTGAACTTCTGGCGGCTGTTTATGAGCGCAAGTGCCCAATTTATGGTCCGTTCATTATGTTGCTTATTGAGAGGGCCTGGAGACATACCTATCCTGAGGAGCAGCTGGAAACTGGAGAGTTGGTCTCCCATGAGATCAAGCGTCTGAGGAAGAAGGATAATTGGGGTAGATCTGGAGTTCCATCTTCTGCTGCTGCCATGGAGACCGAGGACGAGGCTGATGCCGGTGATGATGATGAGGATTATGTGCCTTCTGAGACAGAGCCTTCTGCGGCAGAGCCCTCTTGGGCATAGAAGCTCAAACACAAGATGAAGAAGCTGTTCTGCATGGAGTCTCATGGTCAGTACATGACTCATGTGGCTGAGAAGAAGGCAAGGGGACGTCACAAGGAGCTTATGCGTCAGATGGGTGCGACCGTCACCAGCGGCTCTGAGGGTCAGATTACTGAGGAGGAGGAGTGGATCCAGCAGCACTTTCCGTGGACCGATTCAGATGCCGAGCAGTTTTCGGGCAAGGACGGCAGTGCAGATGATCACGCAGAGTCCTGATGTTCGAGATCCTCAGCATGCTCTCACCTGGAGCCGTAGGTTAGCTCTTTGCCCCTTTTGGTGTCTCGATGCCAAAGGGGGAGAGAGTTTAGGGATTTGCGTCGTTGTGTTGCGAGTGTGTCTTTGCCTTTGTGCTTTCGTTGTGTGCTACCTTGTGCTTTGCTTGGTTTTGTGTTCAGTGAGACCTTAGTTCAAGTCATATGGTGTGAGACATATGCTACCCTATCCTTATCATATCTTTATCTTTGTCTCTAGTCATTTGATATCTCATGAGTTACATGCTTCATTATGTTATATATCCTGCTATCTTGTATCTCGCTTAGGTTGTTGGTCTCTAAAATACAGGGGGAGTGTTGATCCTAGTATGTGTGTCGTGCAGTCCAAAGCACTTATCTTGATGGCACACATCTAGGGGGAGCCCGTCGATATTTTAGAGATTTGGGGTTTGCTTATGTCCTTTGTCTTTTCCCAGTTGTGCAAATCCCGTATTGTCATCAATCCACCAAAAAGGGGGAGATTGTAAGGGCATATTCATCCCTAAGATGTTTTGGTGATTGATGACAATGCTTTTGCGGACTAATCGTGTGCATTGAGTGTTTTTCAGAGATTCATCCTTTTGGCACGAGACGATTCCCTCCCCTCGGAGCTTGAAGCGAAGACGGTGTAGTCCTTTCGGATTAGTTTGGTGGACTAGTTTCATAGGGATCACCGTACTATCAAGAGGGGGTCCGTTTTGGAAAGGCTAGGGCGGAATCATCACGTACACTTCCTTTGCCCCTCCCTCCGAGCCTTTCCGTTTCGATGATGGGCTCGTCTCTTCTCAGTGTGCTCTCTCTGGTCCCAGCGGTAGTACCGCGGGCCGGAGCGGTAGTACCGCTTGGGTGCTACAAGCGGTAGTATCGCTCTAGAGCGGTAGTACCGCCTAGAGCAGTAGTACCGCTGGTAGCCCCCAACTGTGTGCTCACTCTGGTCCCAGCGGTAGTACCGCGGGACGGAGCGGTAGTACCGCTTGGGTGCCACAAGCGGTAGTACCGCTCTGGGAGCGGTAGTACTGCTCCAGAGCAGTAGTACCGCTAGTAGCCCCCAGCCATAGTACCGCGGTGGTCTCGTGCTAGTACCGCCTCGATTCGAGGGCTCTTTTTTCGTGTCGGGTTTTATAGTACTGGCCGCGGCTGTGGGGGGCTGTAGTACCGCTCGTATGCGGTAGTACTGCCCTCCCACCGCGGTAGTACCGCTGTGGGCCAAGCAGTAGTACCGCGAGGAGGAGCGGTAGTACCGCTTATAGTGGCAAGCGGTAGTACCGCTCTCTGCGGGGCCGAAGTGGGGTAACGGTTGGTTTGTTCCCCCCACTATATAAGGGGGTCTTCTTCCCCAAAGTTGACCCACCTCTTCCCCCAAAAGCTCCATTGTTGCTCCAAGCTCCATTTTCGCCCGATCTCTCTCCCTAGCCAATCAAACTTGTTGATTTGCTCGGGATTGGTTGAGAAGGCCACGATCTACACTTCCACCAAGAGAAATTTGATTCCCCCACTTATCCCTAGCGGATCTTGTTACTCTTGGGTGTTTGAGCACCCTAGACGGTTGAGATCACCGCGGAGCCATAGTCCATTGTGGTGAAGCTTTGTGGTGTCGTTCGGAACCTCCAATTAAGTTGTGGAGATTGCCCCAACCTTGTTTGTAAAGGTCCGGTCGCCGCCTTCAAGGGCACCAATAGTGGAATCACGGCATCTCGCATTGTGTGAGGGCGTGAGGAGAATACGGTGGCCCTAGTGGCTTCTTGGGGAGCATTGTGCCTCCACACCGCTCAAACGGAGACGTACTTCCCTTCAAAAGGAAGGAACTTCGGTAACACATCCTCGTCTCCACCGGCTGCACTCTTGGTTATCTCGTTCCTTTACTTTCACAAGTTTACTCATGTTATATCTCTTACTTGCTTGCGTGCTTGTTGTCATTGCATCATATAGGTTGTTCACTTAGTTGCATATCTAGACAACCTATTTTGATGCAAAGTTTAATTTGGTAAAGAAAAGCTAAAAATTGTTAGTTGCCTATTCACCCCCCCCCCCTCTAGTCAACTATATCGATCCTTTCAGTCTCCATGACCGAAGGGAATTTCCCATGCTCGACCATCTTCCTTGAGGGGCTTCCGAAGATGGAAGTGTCTCCCTCGCTTGTAGGTGGTCGCCTTGTTGTTGAAGATGTCGATGTAGGCGAACTCATGGGAAGTAGGCGAAGATGCCATACATCCAAAGGAGAAGATGCCTTGATAGCACTTGGCGAAGATGCCGAAGTGGTGGTGGTAGTAGCCGTAGCGTCCTCTTGGTGGTGCTTGTCTCGCGGTCTTATCTTTTGCTCATGAAGCTTGGCCTTGGCGTGAAGTAGGGCTTGTTGGGACTTGTACATTTGCGCTTGTGGAGCATCTTCATGCTGATGGTGTCGTTGTCGCACTTGAGCTCGTAGTAGATGTGGTTCGTCGTCGTCGTGCACATGATGCTTGGAGGTGACTTGCTCTTCATGACGACGTGGATCATGAACGTGATGGTGGTTGCCATGGAGATGTGGACGTGGACGACTTGCGCTTGTATCACTTGGGCGCTCCGAAGATGATCGACTTGCTTGCCGTCGCCTTGAGGATGACGAAGGGGAAGAACGTTTGGCCAACAAAGTCCGAATCTCCTCCATCCTTGCATCTTCCTCCTTCTTTTGTGTAGAAAGCTTGTTGTCGAAGTAGTCTCTTGTATGTGCTTCAGAGTGTCGTATGTCGATGGTGAGGTTGTCGATGCGCTCTCGCAATCTTGATTGTGCGCCTTGCATTTGCCATTGTAGATCAAAGATGGACGCTTTAGTGATGTAGTTGTTCGCGCCATCATTGTTGTCGAAGACCGGAGATGAAATGCCTTGCCTATCCATCACAAGACTCGAGCAAATATGAGAGGGAGAAAGAGAAGAATTATACCAAATGTACCTTGACCGATGTTGAAGATGGATCAATGATCACTCAATAATGTAACAAGGAAATAGCACAATTGGTACCGATCTTGTCAATTTCTCACACCTACACAACTAAGGCTTATGGTGGAGCTCGGTTAGCATGGTGGCACAAAATTGATGCAATTGTTAGTGAGACTCAATAATGTTGGAAAAGATTCGCAAATTAGAAATGCAACAAGTAGACCAATAGCAAGAGATGGGACACGGAAACACACACACGGATAGATAAATGGGGTTGAGCAACCAAGGAATGAGCACAAAATGTGGAAACCACGGAAAACGCTCGTGTTGCACAACTCAAGAGAGACGCTAGCACGATTGCTCGATAGGCGGATACGACACTTGTGCACAACCTATAGGAGACAAAAATGCAACAACTTCTATCCCAATTATGCTATGTACATATGGTTCCCGATGTTCCTCTCGAGATGATCCAAGATGATCGGATATGACAATCTTATATGCAATGTGGTATGATGCTATGGCACTTTCTTACAAGCTCTTTGTTCACTCTTTGCTTAAAAGCTTATTCTTTTTTTTTTTGATATGGCCACGATGCACAAACCAAGATAGCAATTGTGTATATACGGGAACAATCTGGTGACACAAGGGATGATATGATGATACCAATATGATATGGTATATATGCAATGGAAGGTACGGATCACTAATGTGCACAAGTAGCATGGCCCGGCAATACTCAAATGGCTAGTCTTGATAGGCAAGTGACGCAAAATGGGCTATGGGTTAATAATGCAATGGTAAGGAGAATATACAATGGATGTCGTCGAGGTTACCGTCAATGGTTTGTCAATGGTGAAGTTGTCAATGTTGATGATGACCTCGCGGCGATGATGAATGGCGGTGTTCTCGACGTCGAACCGTTCCTAATTAGCCGAAACACCTTAGGAAACGGAAAAACCGCGAACTCAAAATCTCAAACGTCAAATGTCAAATGGTGGTAGAGGGAATGCGGTGGTGGTTTTGCGGAAGCTCAATGGGTTTTGAGTACGCAATGCGGAAGTGGAGGGTAAGGTGGTGGACTATACACGGTGTCTGAGTTGGAAGCACGGTCCCTAAGTAGCCGAAAGACCTTAGGAGACACAACTCACAACACAAACAAAATTGGGTTAAGTTGGGGTGGCGGAAGTGTATGGTGGACAAGCCATGCGGAAGTTATGGTGGTGGTTGATGAAGAAGAAACCATCCCCAAGTAGCCGAAACACCTTAGGAGACTTGAAAAACAACTCAAACAACCACTAATGCTATGGGGAACAAAATGTGTTAGGTTGCGGAAGTCGGTGGTGGTTATGCGGAAGTTATGGTGGAAGCCCTAGGCAAAGATGCCAAAGTTCCGAAAATTTGATGAAGTCAAATGGTGATGGTAGTATTTTTGTGTTATGGGGGATGTCAATAGCTTCAAAACGAGCTAAAGAACGTCAAAATCAGACTCCGGATGAATTAGTTATGGTCAAAACGGTGAAACACCGAAGGCTGAAATGCCAGGGGCCGGACATTCGGGGGTTTGGCCGGAAATTCGGGACCTGATGTCCATGACCGCGCGCGGAATTGCGCTCCAGGAGCAGGATTTCCGGGCCACGGGCCGGATGTCCGGGTGGGCAGATGTCCGGGGCCACGGGCCGGATGTCCGGGCTCCAAATCTGAGGATGAACTCGAGGAACTCGATTTTGGGGGCGGAAATTGATGATTTCGGAGGAAAAATTGTGGATTTCGTGGATGGAAAGTGGGGAAACTTGGGGGAAAGATAGATCCACTAGTAACACAACGAATCCACGGATCAAAATCAACAAAACATCATCAACCCAACAAATCACAAAAAAATTGGGGGCTATTTTTGGTGGGGATTTTCGAAATTGGGGAAGAACACAACAAAATTAGGTTAGAAAAAGAGGGGTAGGGGCTCCAAATTCGTGATCAACCTTGCTCTGATCCAAGATGATGTAGGGTGGAACCCTAGATGGCCGATCTTTCATGAATGGAGCGGATCCCAACGAGGAACACGAAGAACACGAGGGAAAACACGAGGTAAAACACGAGAGGATCACTCAAACCAACAAGATTCAGTCGCATGTATGCTAGATCCTCGAAACACAAAGAGATACACGATCCGAATCCAACAAAGAACGATACAAGTTGTAGCTAGTTCATCTCCGTGAGGAGGTCTTGAGGGGTCTTCCCATGAAGGGGTCCTGAATCCAAGGTGGATCTTCTCCAAAGAGGTGTCGGTCCCTCGCGGTGGAGTAGATCCGGATGGATGAGCGAAGCTCTATCTCACATATGAGCTATCACAACGCTAACCCTAACTAGGAGGAGGAGGGGGTTTATATATAGTGTTAGCCCACGAAGGGGTAAGTGAGAGGGGGTGACATGGGCCCTTGGCCCGATCTCTGCGCACAGGCAGGTGCCGGATGTCCGGGCTGGGGGCCGGATGTCCGGTGGCTCACGAAGAGCCGAATGTCCGGGCCTCTAGCCGGATGTCTCGGATGGACTTGGCTGCCTTCGGTTGCATTCTGTGATGAGGGGCCGGATTTCCGGGCGAAGGGGCTGGATGTCCGGGGCTTCGGGAGGAGTCGGATGTCCGGGGCATGGTGCCGGATGTCCGGGCTGTCGGGGTCGCTTCCAGAGCTCTCTGGATAGGAAGGGGCCAGATTTCCGGGGGTCGGGCCGGATTTTCGGCCGCTGTAGCAGCTGGCTCTTCTTCCTTCTCCTTCCTTTGCTCCCGTGCACACTTGGCCTTGGTCCTTGGGCTCTCCATGGTCTACTCGGCTGTAGCAGCAGGCTCTTCTTCCTTCTCCTTCCTTTGCTCCCGCGCACACTTGGCCTTGGTCCTTGGGCTCTCCATGGTCTACTCGGGTGTACCTGAGTATGCACAAGGTCCGCGCTTGAAGTAGCATCCATGTCTTACATGTGGAAAGGGAAGATTCGGAAAGGATCGAGTTCACCTTAGGTCCATTGGCGTATGTTTGAGGTCTCAACATGTGGGCACTTGGGGATTGGGGAGTTGTCATATTGTACATGGGGATGATCATAGGATGCTTCGCATCAAAGTGACTCCAAAAGTCCATCGGCATGGAGTTTCTTCATGCGCTTTACACCAATATGACCTAAGCGGCAGTGCCACAAGAAAGTGGTACTATCATTATCAACTCTACATCTTTTTGGCATCAATGTTATGAACATGTGTACCACCACGATCGAGATTCAGTAAACTATTCACATTACGTGCATGACAATAGAAGGAATTGTTCATGTAAACAGAATAACCATTATTCTTTGACTTCAATGAATAACTGTATTGCAATAATCACGATCTAATCATGTTCATGCTCAGTGCAGACACCAAATAACATTTATCTTGGTTCAACACAAATCTCAAAGGTAGAGGGAGCGTGCGATGGTGATCACATCAACCTTGGAAACACTTCCAACACACATCGTCAGCTTGCCCTTAGCTTGTCTCCGTTTATTCTGCAGCTTTTGTTTCGAGTTACCAATATTAGCAACTGAACCGGTATCTAATACCCAGGTGCTGCTAGGAGTACTAGTAAAGTACACATCAATAACACGTATATCAAATATACTTTTCTTGAAGTTGCTAGCCTTCTTATCAACCAAGTATTTGGGGCAGTTTCGCTACCAGTGACCTTTCCCCTTACAATATGATGAGGACATCAATACCATTATTACACTCATAGGCCCTACTGCTACATATACTGGACCAATTACTAGAGCTCATGCACGCCAATTAAATTATCAGGTACTTTCGTTTCTTGGTAATGATTCTAATGTTCATGAGAATATGATGCTGCCTAAATAGGATACATTTGTTTTGCTTACAAGTGAAGGGCCTGGCATGGATAAGAGCGATGAAGACTTGAGCAAGAACAAGCATCGAGATGATGGCATGCGCAAGGGAAACAAGAGCGGAGTTTCAAGTGATGATTTCAGGACTTTGAAGCCACCGTAATGAGTGGATGAAGTCTTGGATGAAATATACAAGATGTCACTTCACAAATTTTGTCCAGAGGCTATTATAGGTGGTGCGTCACCTTATTATTGGGCCAGGCCCATGTAATTTCAAAATACATAAGTATAGGCTGTTTTTAGAGTCCGTATGTGTGGGGAAACAAGAGATAGGATTGGTTTCGGACCCCTCCCCCAAGGGCCACGAAATCCCCCCCCCCTCTTCCTCCATATATACAGCCCTTAGGACGTCGTTTAGACTTTGGGTTTTGTTTAGATTAAAAGTTCGCCATAGCTGCAACTTCACGTACTTCGTTTGTGTTCAACGACGAGACGAAGGCGTCACAGAACCCCACCTTGATCAATAAAGCTTTCCTCTTATATTCTCAATATCCTGATGGCAATCTTAGTTTCTTGCTCATTCTTTGTTTGCCTTGCAGGAAATAGACCCTTGTGGTCAGGTTGATCGTGCTCCGACGTGGTCAATAACCTCTTTGAGTTGGTTTAGCGATTGCTAAGGCGCGACATCCTCGCACGTTAATAGTCTGATTGTCGAAGTCTACTCCATCAAAAACCGATAGCCACCATCTCATCGAAAGACGGGACACCTTTGCCTCTATCAAGTGGTATCAGATTTCTAGGTTGCTCGGTGAGATTTTACAGTTTTTCGTAGTTTAGATCGAGTCTGTTCTTCATAACTACAGTCCACGAAAAAGCCACAAAAAATTAGGGTTAGTTCATCATATCTGAACCAATCTGAGCCTTTGCATAATCTTTTTAGGATTTTTGCTTTGTTGAATTTGCGGTTGCATCGTCCTGTCTAGTTGCTGGTCTTAGCGTCTAGCCTTTTTAGAGTTTCGAGTTCTGGTCATAAGTAGTCATGCCGCCGCCGCACCATCTGAGGGAGTCCTGGATTAGGGGGTCCTCGGACTGCCGGACTCTATACTTTGGCCGGACTGTTGGACTATGAAGATACAAGATTGAAGACTTTGTCCCGTGTCCGGATGGGACTCTCCTTTGCGTGGAAGGCAAGCTTGGCAATTCGGATATGTAGATCTCGTCCCTTGTAACCGACTCTGTGTAACCCTAGGCCCCTCTGGTGTCTATATAAACCGGAGGGTTTAGTCCGTAGGACAAGAGCAATCATAATCATAGGCTAGGTTCTAGGGTTTAGCCTCTATGATCTCGTGGTAGATCAACTCTTGTAATAATCATATCATCAATATCAATCAAGTAAGAAGTAGGGTATTACCTCCATCGAGAGGGCCCGAACCTGGGTAAACATTGTGTCCCCCGCCTCTTGTTACCATCCGCCTTAGACGCACAGTTCGGGACCCCCTACCCGAGATCCGCCGGTTTTGACACCGACATTGGTGCTTTCATTGAGAGTTCCACTGTGCCATTGTGATAAAGGTTTGATGGCTCGTTCGATCATCGGCAACGATGCGATCCAGGGTGAGGCTTTTCTCCCCAGACAGATCTTCGTATTCGGCGGCTTCGTACTGCGGGCCAACTCCCTTGGCCATCTGGAGCAGATCGAAAGCTACGCCCCTGGCCATCAGGTCAGGTTTGGAAGCATGAACTATACTGCCGACATCCGCGGAGACTTGATCTTCGATGGATTCGAGCCCATGTCAGGTGCGCCGCACAGTCACGACGAGCATGACTTAGCTCTGTCGTCGGATAGTGTTCGGGAGATCACACCTGCGGCTACTCTGGCCCTCAATCCGGAGCAGATCGTGCCGTCCGAGGAAGGGTGGATAGACCCCGCCACGGAGGCCGCGCACTCAGCGGCGATAGAGCTGAATGCTGACTTCACCCCCTATGAGACTTGTGCTGCCGGATACTTGGATTCGTCCCCGGCCACGGGCTCCGAACCGCCTACATCCGTGCCTATCGAATCTGATTGGACACCGATCATGGAATTTTCCTCCGCGGATATCTTTCAGCACTCACCCCTGGGCGACGTGCTAAATTCATTAAGGTCTCTCTCCTTGTCAGGAGACCCTTGGCCGAACTATGTCCGGCTGGAGTGGGAAGCGGACGACGAAGAAATTCGTTCCCCACCCACCACCCACTTAATAGCCACTGTCGACGACTTAACCGACATGCTCGATTTCGGCTCCGAAGACATCGACGGTATGGACGACGATGCAGGAGACGAACTGGAACCACCGCCCACAGGGCGCTGGACTGCCACCTCATCATATGATATATACATGGTGGACACCCCCAAACAAGGCAATGGCGATAAGGCAACAGAGGATAATCCCTCCGAGAAGAAACCCAGGCACCGGCGTCAGCGGCGCCGCTCTAAGCCCCGCCATAGCAAAAGCGGCGATACCGGCACAAGAGACAACAACGCTGCAGATAATGCCGAAAACGAAGACAATCCCCTCCAGCTAGGCTTCGAGCAGGAGGACGGGCAAGCTAGCCCTAAGACACAGGCAGCTGGCGGAGAATCTGAGCATGACAATTACATGCCCCTCTTCGAAGACGAGGTGAGCCTCGGCAATGAAGAATTTATCATGCCCGAGGATCCCGTCGAACAGGAGCGCTTTAAGCGCCGGCTTATAGCCATAGCAAAAAGCCTGAAGAAAAAGTAGGAGCAGCTTCAAGCTGACCAAGATCTTCTAGCAGATAGATGGACTGAGGTCCTGGCGGCCGAGGAATACGAACTCGAACGCCCAACCAAGAGTTACCCAAAGCGCAGGTTGCTACCCCAACTCGAGGAGGAAGCATTAAATCCTACATTACCAGCGTATGATGCGGCTGATCGGCCACCTCGTGGCCGAGACAGAGTGGCATATCAGCCCGAAGTTCAGCCCGCACCCCGTCGCCATTCAAACAAAAACACCAAGGCCCGGGGCAACACGCGGGACCTGCGAGATGTATTGGAAAACAAAGCAGGACATACAAGATCGATCTACAGATCACGAGGGCGCGCCCCAATGCGTGACGATGATCGTCACGCCAGATACACTAAAAGCAAATCCGGCCGGGCCGGATACAACAGACAAGACTCGTATGAACTGCGTCATGACAAAGCCCGGCACAGAGGCGCCGCACACCCCCTATGCTTCACTGATGAAGTGATGGGTCATGAATTCCTAGAAGGGTTTAAACCCGTGAACATTAAACCATATGATGGTACTACAGACCCCGCGATATGGATAGAGGCTGAATAGCCTGCCGAAAAACTCCATCGGAAGTTGGGAGAACCTGGCAGAAGCATTCCTGGACAACTTCCAGGGCACTTATGTGCGACCACCGGATGCTGATGATTTAAGTCACATAATACAATAGCTCGGAGAGTCGGCCAGGAAATTCTGGACCCGGTTCCTAACTAAAAAGAACCAAATTGTCGATTGTCCGGATGCCGAAGCCCTAGCGGCCTTTAAACATAACATCCGTGACGAGTGGCTCGCCCGACATCTCGGCCAGGAGATGCCAAAATCCATGGCAGCCCTCACGACACTCATGACCCGCTTTTGCGCGGGCGAGGATAGCTGGTTGGCCCATATCAACGAGACAGCAAGCAACCCTGGCACATCAGAGGCCAGAGATAGCAACGGCAAACACCGACGCAACAAAAACAAGCGCCACAAATATGGTTAAAACGCCGAAGATACGACAGTTAATGCCGGATTTAGTGGCTCTAAGTCCGGTCAGCGGAAAGGGCCACTCAAAAATAACAATTCGGGTCCGTCCAGTCTAGACCGGATACTCGACTGCCAATGCCAAATTCATGGCACCCCAGGAATGCTAGCCACCCATACCAACAGAGAATGCTGGGTCTTCAAACAAGCCGGCATGGCAGGCGCCAAAAACAAAGATGGGGGTCCAAAGCGATGATGGCGACGAAGAGCCCAGAGCACCAAATACAGGAGGGCAAAAGAAATTTCCCCCGCAAATCCAAACGGTGAACGTGGTAAACAACACCCAGATTCCCAACCTGGACCAGATGCGCACCCTTAGGGATGCCAACTTAAGGGAACTAGTCGTCCCACAATATAAACTAGGGCCGGTCACCTTCAACCGCACGGATCGTTCGGTTAACGCCAATCAGGGCAATCTAGCCGCACTAGTCCTCGACCCAATAATTGATGGGTTCCACCTCACACGAGTCCTTATGGACGGAGGCAGCAGTCTAAACCTACTTTACCAGGACACAGTGGGCAAGATGGGCATCGATCATTCGGTGATCAAACCCACTAAAGCCACTTTCAGAGGCATTATACCAGGTGTGGAAGCCAGCTGTACAGGCTCCATCGCCCTTGAGGTAGTCTTCGGATCACCAGACAATTACCGTACCGAAGAGTTAATCTTCAAAATCGTCCCTTTCTGCAGTGATTATCAGGCACTGCTCAGACGAACCGCGTTCGCTCGATTCAACGCGGTGCCACATTATGCCTACCGTAAGCTCAAGATGCCCGGTCCACGCGGCGTCATCACGGTTAAGGGCAACGCTGAACTTTCCTTCGGCACCAACGAGTACACCGCTGCCTTAACAGCAGAAGCAACAAGCAGCACCTTGCAGCCGAACCTCGAGTCGACGGCCAGGCTCCCGGACACCGCTAAAGGACTCCGAACTACTTCGCGGCAGGATATCCCGGCTCGTCCAGAGCTCAATTAAACACTCCGGCGAAGGCCGGGACGGGCCAGACACAGCGGCTCAATCGCTCTCCGGCACACAAACGTTTCTTACATTTCCTTTGCAGGTTCACCTTTGCGCCGACCAGGACGGGCGACATGGAAGCAGCTCGAACGCGCAAGGGAATCCTTAGATATTCCCCGCGATGACCATCCGACTATACTCCGGATCCGCACACAGCTTCTTCCCCCTGGTCTCAGCAGGTTCCACAGTCATATTTCTTTTTTATCACATTACCTATACTCATACGCATTGACGTACTATTCAAATACAACATGTGGATTTATATGACGCTTTTCTGTTGTTATTTCTTATTAAAATTCTTTTGTCAAGTGGCATCCGTACACCGCGATATGCCTTTAAACATGACAGGGACTTCGTTTTACCCATAATACGGCAATAAAGTCCGAACACCTTCACGGAAGTTCGGCACCCCGAACCTATAGCATTATATGCATCAGATCAGAATCATGTCTTGGGTCAATATTTGGGTTTGCCCGGCTCCCATGTTTTGGTACCTTACGTTCCGCTATATCGGCTAAGGTAGCACTGGGAGAACTACTGCGATTGTGTCCCGGTTCTTCCGGACGAGCACCTCAGTAGAGAAAGCCGAAAACTGACTGTCATGATACGGCGAGAGCTGGTCAGCTGTTCGAGAGGTTGTAAAATCTTTAAGGATTTCTCCCGCATAATGCCATAACCAATGCAGCGTGCGATGGATCGGTTTTTCTTCCGATCAGGTGCTTATAGAGCCCCTCGTGTGGTCTTCCGAACACCAGGGGCTGCGCCTACCTTCCTAAAGCTCCTATGGCTAAGTGAGAGTGATAAAGCCCTATAGTACGATTGCCTGGTTCGTTGTGCTGAACACCTCCTTTGAAGGACCCAAAACTAGGATAAAGAGTGATTAGGTTTATCCCGAACACCCCCGTACTTCTTACGTGGGGGCAGAAGCCGACGATTGGCCAACTCTCAGGATTAATATATAAAACGGCCGTGCAGGAGGATAAACTTTTATATAACAGGCAATACATAACATAAATGACCTTGTTCAAACATTACAAAGGACAACATGATTTGCATTCATGGGAATATAATGTCCTTGGTGCATAGCTCCGCTGCAAGGTAGGATCCTTTCAAGACACTCTCATAATATAATTCGGGCTTGCGGTGCTCCTTCCCCTCTGGCGGTCCTTCGGTCATCAGCTATTCAGCATCCATCTTCCCCCAGTGCACCTTTGCGCGGGCGAAGGCCATTCGCGCACCCTCTATACAGACCGACCGCTTGATGACGTCAAGTCGAGGGCAGGCACTCACAAGACGCTTCATAAGCCCGAAGTAGCTGCTCGGAATCGGCTCGGCGGGCCATATCCGGATAATCAAATCCTTCATGGCTAGTTCCGCCGCCTTATGCAGTTCGATCAGCTGTTTCAGTTGATCGACAAAAGGCATCGGATAATTCGGTGCCAAATACTGCGACCAGAAGAGCTTATCTGCAGTGTTCCTTTCTTCGGCTCGGTAGAATTGGGCGGCATCCGATATGCTGCGGGGCAGCTCCGCAAATACCCCTGGAGAAATCCGAATTCAAAATTAGAAACATAATTTTCTCCTCAAATACTTGCTTTACATGAAAAAGAGCCTTACCCGCCGCGATCTTCCTCGCCTCTTGGATCTCCTGCAGGGCGCTTCGGGTTTCCCCCCGGGCATCGCTCGTGGCCTGATGAGCCTTGGTGAGTTCGGATTCTTTCTCCGTTAAACTCTGCTCCAAGGTCTCGCATTTCTTCACGGCCTCTTGAAGCTCCTGCTCAGCTTCAATAACCCTGGCCTCGTGCTTCTCATGAAGAGCCTGCTCTGCGGCTGCCTTTTTCTCGGCCTCGGCCACAGCCTTCTTAAGAGCCTCGACTTCGGTCATCATCCCTAGCGCAAATCATGAAACATATTTTATCATACTGAAAATTCGTTCGCAATAAACGCGAACATTCCTTGCGCATACCTTGTTTATCTCCCAACTGCATTTTCAACTGGCCAAGTTATTCTTTGGCCCGCTCCAGCCTTTGATTCAGTCTGGAGACCTCCGCAGTATGAGAGGCAGCAGCCGCTACAGACGCTTGCTTATAAAAAAGAGAGATAGATGTCATCAAGTGAGTCTTCCTGCGAACATAAATTTGATCCTCTGTCCAGTTCTTTCTTTCACCGAACAGTGTATCAGGGGCTACTATCCATACCATGACACTCTTCGAAACCTCATAACACATACCTCAAAACCTTTTATAAGGCTGATCCAGGCTTCATTCAGTCCACTCTCAGCAGACTGAATCTTCTCAATCACCGCACCCATAAGGGCACGGTGTTCACTGACGATGGAGGTGCTCTTCAGCGCCGCCAACAAAGCATCTGACACCTCTGGTCGGACAGAGGTTGCCGGTGCAACAGGTACGCCCCCTCCAGCCGAAGGAGGCTGCCTGCTTGATCCTGGAGCTGTATCAGTCTCCGGAATTGCATCCGACTGGGAGCCGAATTCCAGATGGTCCCCGTCATCAACTCCCATGGGAATCTTCTCCCCCATGTGTCCAGCCCCTGAAGTTTGACCTCCAGGCGCCGCCTTCACGATCTTTTCCTCCCCTCCTTGGCCGGGGTCCTTCTGGGACGAAGCCTCGGTGTTATTCACCTGTTTGGGGGAAGGGGCCTTCGGGGGCGTCCCGCTCTCCATAGCATCTGAGCTCAGCGAATCCTCTGATGAGGATTATTTGGTACGGGACCTCGCCGGACTACAATAAATATGGCTCAGGTTAAAATATTATGCCATGATGAGTCTGGACGCATAAACGTATTCGGACTTTATATACTCACGAGTTCACCAGGGGCTGAGCCCTGGGATCCCACGCCGGGCTGCTGTCGGCGGCGGCAGTGGACTCTTCCGGAAGAGGAGCTTTTCCCCTTTTAGGCGACTCGGCCTCCAAGTCTGTGGAGGCTGTCCTCTTCTTTCTTCCTCCCGCGGGGGATTCATCTTCCTCCTCCTCCTCGTCCTCTTCGGAGGCGGAACGGGCATTGGAGCCTTCGGATATTGTGTCCGAAGTGCCGCGGCGACGAAGGCCGCCCCGGGTCTTTTTGGCCTCCTTCTCGGCCGTCTTCTTCGGCACCTTGTAAGGCGCCGGGACCAGCATCTTCGTCAGAAGTGGGACGGTCGGTTCTTCGGGCAGCTGGGCCGGACAGTGGATCCGCTCCGCCTTCTTCGTCCAGCCCTAGGAGAGTTGTGGAAAACACATTAAGCATTTCCTTTGGGTTATGCGGATATAATGTATGATGACTTGTCGAGCTTGCAGGGAGGGACAGTTGGTACCCGCGGACCTCGGCAGAGTCTGGCCATGATTTGCCGGACTTGAAAAGCACCTTCCAGATGTCTTTATGCGAGGAGCCAAAGAGCTCTCGCAGGGTTTGGTGCTTGGCCGGATCGAATTCCCATAGATTGCAAGTCCGGTGTTGACAAGGCAGGATCCGGCGAACTAACATCACCTGGACTACATTGACAAGTTCGATGTTCTTGTCTTCCATATCTTTAACGCGCGTCTGGAGCACCGACAGTTCATCGGACGAATACCAGTTCAGGCCCTTCTTGACCCAGGATGTAAGCCGCAGAGGGGCTCCGGATCGAAACTCGGGAGTAGCGACCCATTCCGTGCCGCGCGGCTCGGTGATGTAAAACCACTGTTGTTGCCACTCCTTCACGGAATCATTAAAGGTGCATGTTGGCCATGTGACATTGGGCATCTTGCTCACCATAGCACCCCCGCACTCGGCGTGCTCGCCGCCCACTACCTTGGACTTCACATTAAAAATCTTCAGCCATAAGCCAAAATGTGGCGAGATGCGGAGGAAAGCCTCGCACACGACGATGAATGTCGAAATGTTGAGGAAGGAATTGGGGGACAGATCGTGAAGATCGATCCCGTAATAATACATGATGCCGCGAATGAACGGGTGGAGGGGAAACCCTAGCCCGCAGACAAAGTGAGGGAGGAATACAACCCTCTCGTGGGGTTCCGGAGCAGGGACGATCTGTCCCGCCATCGGGAGACGGTGGCCGATTTTCTTGGCCAGGTACCCGGCCTCCCGAAGCTTTTTGATATCCTTCTCCCGGACGGTAGAGGCCATCCACTTGCCTCCTGCTCCGGATCCGGACATTTTCGGAAGGCCTTTGTGGGCGGAGAAGATGAACGCTTGGGCGCTGGAGCTCGAGCGAAGGGGAATGGATCGGGAAGAAGAAAGCGTGCGTGCGAAAGGGAGTCCTTATCCCTTTATAAAGGCAGCAGGGATTCTGCGCCTCCCCACTTGCCTGGTAAACTCGCATATTCCCCAAGCGCCGTAACTGATGGCACGGTTGGGTTACCCACACCCGTATTGATGAGAATCCCGTGATAAGGGGACACGATCTCTGCTTCGACAAGACGTGCCAAGAAAACCGCCTCGCAATATGTGCAGCAGCTGGTTGAGCAAAACAGTTCAAATAATGACTGGGCCATGGCGTGATGTCACGCTACAAAATGTGTCAGCAGATTAGATTTGTGGGATGTTATACTCTCTACGGTGGTATGTGGAATTTGTCTTGCAGAGCCGGACACGATCCTTTTGTTCGAAATCTTCTATGGAGTATTCGGAGGAAGAACCCGCCTTGCAATGCCGAAGACAATCTGCACGCCGGACTCATCGTCATTGAAAACTGGTTCAGGGGCTACTGAGGAGTCCTGAATTAGGGGGTCCTCGGACTGCCGGACTCTATACTTTGGCCGGACTGTTGGACTATGAAGATACAAGATTGAAGACTTCATCCCGTGTCCGGATGGGACTCTCCTTTGCGTGGAAGGCAAGCTTGGCAATTCGGATATGTAGATCTCCTCCCTTGTAACCGACTCTGTGTAACCCTAGCCCCCTCCGGTGTCTATATAAACCGAAGGGTTTAGTCCATAGGACAAGAACAATCATAATCATAGGCTAGCTTCTAGGGTTTAGCATCTACGATCTCGTGGTAGATCAACTCTTGTAATAGTCATATCATCAAGATCAATCAAGCAGGAAGTAGGGTATTACCTCCATCGAGATGGCCCGAACCTGGGTAAACATTGTGTCCCCCGCCTCCTGTTACCATCCACCTTAGACGCACAGTTCGGGACCCCATACCCGAGATCCGCCAGTTTTGACACCGACACCATCATCATTGCCCCTGCCAGCTACCACCGCCGCTTATCTGCCACCGATCCGTATCCATATACCATCACCAATCCGTATCCATATACCACCACGAATCCGTATACATATACCACCGCCGCCACCATATACCACCATCGCTGCCATATCTTACCATCATATATCCACCACCAATCCGAGTTCTTTTCATATTAGGTTTGTTTTCGAGATCCATCTATTTTCCGATTCGTGTTTTCTTGCATGAGTAGGTTTCGAAAAAAATAGGTCCCAGGGAGCGTTTTTAGGCCAAAATTTCGGCGACCAAAAATATTTTTCCCTATCCTGTTTTTACGTCCCAAGGAGCGTTTTGAGACACTCGCCATCATAGTGATTTTTTGTCGCACTTTTTCGTCGTCGCTGCCCTGATTTCCAAAAAAATAGTCAAAAAAATTTCTTGCCTATCCTGTTATTTTGACTTGGGAATAGTTTTGAGACACTCGTCATTATAGTGATTTTTTGCCAAAAAAAGAGGAGCGCAAAAAAACTGAGCGAAAGAAAAAATTCCAGAGTCGGCTTTTCCCTTGTTTTTGTGCCGCACCGTGATTTTGTTAGTTTTCTAGGCTCGCGTCTCTAGTACGGTCTAGCCTAGGACTAGCACAGCACCGTCGTTGAGCGTTTATTCAACTTTGCATCTTTGAATTAATTATTGCTGACCCTTTTTGCTACCATATTATAAGCCTTCCCAGCTCCACATACATCTACGTCATGCATTTGACTCTCCCTGGTAATCGCTCTATCCAAGCTTTGAGAGTTTTGACTACAACGGTTGCCAATCACCACCTGCTGCTTGGTAAGAATTGGTAAGAATTTGAGATTCGCTTGATGGATTTGTGAGTTTCCACAACACCATAGCCACTTCCTAGTAGTCTATAGGATCATATTCTTGTGTTTTTCTCTTGCTGATAACCATGGCAGGATCACAAGCCGATGAGACTGACTGGGAGAACATGACGAACAAAGCGTTACATGATAAGTTTCAGCAAATGATGAGTGGACACGTGGAAGATGTGCTAAACAGATTTGAAGAGGCCATGGAAAAGATAGATGGCATTGAGAAGACGTTCGATACAAAGCTCGATAACAAGTTTAATGAATTGCTTGTGCGTCTTCCACAACCACCGCCCGCTGCACCTGTCGCACCTCTACAGCAACAACAACAAAAACATCGCCTTCCAAATCAAGTGGGACGAGCAGTGCGCATTCTCCTTGAGCCTGGTCAAAATTCTGGTGCCGCTATACCTATTGTTAATGCTTCTGTAGCTCCTGCTGCTACTGCAGAGGTGGAGGACCATTACGAGGATGAGGTTGATCAAAATCAGAACTACGTGCAACCACCACCACCAGGTCGTCCTCATGCATATCATCGCAACGGTAGGGATGCACCACCACCGGAGGTACGAGATCATGACCATCTTCCTAAACTAAAATTGAATATTCCACCATTTGAGGGTAGATATGTTCCTGATATATATCTTACTTGGGAGTTAGAAATTGAACAACGGTTTACATGTTTACAATATCCTGAGGAGAGACGTGGTCTTGCTGCTATTTGTGCTTTCACTAGTTTTGCATGTGTTTGGTGGTCTGAACATTGTAGATTATATCCCATTCCAGCTACTTGGGCTGCTTTGAAAACTGCTATGCGTACTCGTTGGGTTCCACCTTATTATCAACGTGAATTACTTCAAACATTGCAGCACTTAAGACAAGGAAAAAATTATGTAGAAGAATATTATCAGGAATTACAAACTGGCATGATTTGATGTGGTATTGTTGAGAAGAATGAATCTATACTTGCATGTTTTATAGGTGGATTAAATACAGAGATTCAGACCATTCTAGAGTATAAGGAGTATAATAATATCACTCGTTTATTCCATCTTGCTTGTAAAGCTTAACGTGAAGTGCAGGGTCGACAAGCATTGGCCGCGGACTAACTTTTCTGCAGGTCGACCTTCATTATGGACACCGCGTGCATCCTCTACTTCCACACATTCTACTGCACCGACACCTCCATCAGCTGCCACCTCCAGCTGTGATACAAGGAAGCAGGCACAACCACCACTATCTGCCAAGAGCACACCTATCGGGCCTGCATAGAGTTCTTCTTCTTCCATGGCATCAACAGGGCACAAGTGATATTATTTGTCGTCATTGTAAGGGACGAGGTCATTATGCGAGAGAATGCAAATCTCAGCGTGTGATGATTGCTACTGAGGATGGTGGGTATGAGTCCGCTAGTGAATATGATGAGGAGACTTTGGCTCTTATTACACATGAAGAACACGGTGGAGAGGATTCTGAACATGAGACACAATACATGGCTCCTGAAGATGCTGACGGGTATGAATGTTTAGTTGCTCAACGTGTTTTGAGTGTGCAGGTCACACAAGCTGAGCAAAATCAGAGGCATAATTTGTTCCATACAAAGGGAGTTGTGAATGAACGTTCTGTTCACGTCATCATAGATGGAGGGAGCTGCAACAACTTGGCTAGCATGGAGATGGTGGAGAAGCTATCTCTCACCACAAGACCACATCCACATCCTTACTATATCCAATGGTTCAATAATAGTGGCAAGGTTAAGGTAACATATACTGTTCGTGTGCATTTTAGTATCTCTACATATGCTGATTATGTTGATTGTGATGTGGTACCCATGCAAGCATGTTCCTTATTACTTGGTAGGCCATGGCAATTTGATAAAAATTCTGTACACTATGGTAGAAACAATCAGTATACTCTTGTTCATAAGGATAAACATAGTACTTTGCTTCCTATGTCTCCTGATTCCATTTTGAAAGATGATATTAATAGAGCTAATAAAGCAAAATCGGAGAAAAATAAGAGTGAAAATCATATTGTGGCAAAAGAATTTGAGCAACAAATGAAGCCTGATAATAAACCATCTAGGGTTGCTTCTGAAATTAAATTGAAAAGTGCATGTTTACTTGCCACCAAATATGATATTGATGGGCTAGATTTTAGAAAATCTGTTTGCTATGCTTTTGTGTGCAAAGAGGCATTATTTTCACTCGAGGACGTGCCTTCCTCTTTGCCCCCTGCTGTCACTAACATTTTGCAGGAGTTCGCTGACGTCTTCCCACAAGACGTGCCACCGGGATTACCACCTATTCGAGGGATTGAGCATCAAATTGACTTAATTCCTGGTGCATCGCTACCCAACCATGCACCATACCGTACCAATCCACAGAAGACGAAGGAGATTATGCGTCAAGTACAGGAGCTGCTCGACAAAGGTTATATACGCGAATCTCTTAGTCCTTGTGTTGTTCCTATTATACTAGTTCCTAAAAAGGATGGTACGTCGCGTATGTGTGTTGATTGTAGAGGCATTAATAATATTACTATTCATTATCGTCATCCTATTCCTAGGCTAGATGATATGCTTGATGAATTGAGTGGCTCTACAATATTCTCCAAAGTTGATTTGCGTAGTGGATACCATCAAATTCGTATAAATTGGGAGATGAATGGAAAACAACATTTAAAACTAAGTTTGGTTTATATGAGTGGTTAGTCATGCCTTTTGGGTTAACTAATGCACCTAGTACTTTCATGAGACTAATGAACGAAGTTTTACGTGGTTTCATTGGACGATTTGTGGTAGTCTATTTTGATGACATGCTGATTTATAGCAGATCTTTGGAGGAACATTTAGAACATTTACGTGCTATTTTTATTGCTTTACGTGGTGCATGTTTGTTTGGTAACCTTGGGAAGTGCACCTTTTGCACCGACCGAGTATCTTTTCTTGGCTATGTTGTTACTCCACAGGGAATTGAAGTTGATAAAGCCAGGATTGAAGCTATTGAGAGTTGGCCGCAGCCCAAAATGGTCACACAAGTGAGGAGTTTTCTTGGACTCGCTAGTTTCTATAGGTGTTTTGTGAGAGATTGCAGCACCATTGCTTCACCTCTCAATGAGCTTACAAAGAAGGATGTGCCTTTTGTTTAGGGTACCGCACAGGAAGAAGCCTTCACGGTATTGAAAGATAAGTTTACACGTGCTCCTTTACTCTAACTTTCTGATTTTAATAAGACTTTTGAGCTTGAATGTGATGCTAGTGGAATTGGATTAGGAGGTGTGTTATTACAAGATGGCAAACCTGTTGCATACTTTTTTGAAAAATTGAGTGGGCCTAGCCTGAATTATTCTACTTATGATAAAGAATTATATGCTCTTGTTCGGATTTTAGAAACTGGCAACATTATTTATGGCCCAAAGAATTTGTTATACATTATGATCATGAATCTTTGAAACATATTAAAAGTCAAGCTAAACTGAATCGTAGACATGCTAAATGGGTTGAATTCATTGAGACTTTCCCTTATGTCATTAAACATAAGAAGGGTAAAGAAAATGTTATTGTTGATGCATTATGTCGTCGCTATACTGTCAGTAAACACAGGAAGGGTAAAGAAAATATTTGGTTTGGAGACCATCAAAGATCAATATGTGCATGATGCTGATTTTAAAGATGTAATGCAAAATTGTAAACAAGGAAGAACATGGAACAAGTTCGTCGTTAATGATGGATTTGTGTTCCGTGCTAACAAGCTATGCGTTCTAGCTAGCTCCGTTCGTCTTTTGTTGTTGCAGTAGGCGCATGGAGGAGGATCAATGGGACACTTTGGCGTGAAGAAGACGGAGGACGTACTGGCTACACATTTCTTTTGGCCAAAGATGAGACGGGATGCTGAGCGTTTTATTGCTCGCTGCACTACATGTCAAAAAGCTAAGTCACTACTCAATCCTCATGGTTTATATGTGCCTTTGCCTGTACCTAGTGTTCCTTGGGAGGATATATCTATGGACTTTGTTTTAGGTTTACCTCAAACGAAGAAGGGGAGGGATAGCATATTTGTTGTCATGGATAGATTCTCGAAAGTGGCACACTTTATACCATGTCATAAAAGCGATGATGCTGTTCATGTTGCTGATTTGTTCTTTCATAAAATTATTCGCTTGCATGGTGTGCCAAATACTATTGTTTCAGATTGTGATACTAAATTTCTTAGCCACTTTGGGAGATGTTTATGGGCTAAGTTGGTGACTAAACTGCTTTTTAGTACTACTTGTCACCGCCAAACGGATGGACAAACTGAAGTAGTCAATAGAACATTATCTACTATGGTTAGGGCTGTTTTGAAGAATAATAAGAAAATGTGGGAAGAATGCTTACCTCATATTGAATTTTCTTATAATCGTTCATTGCATTCTACTACTAAGATGTGCCCTTTTGAAATTGTGTTTGGTTTCCTACCTCGTGCACCAATTGATTTGTTGCCTCTTCCATCTTCGAAGAAGGTTAATTTTGATGCTAAACAACGTGCTGAATTGATTTTAAAAATGCGTGAGTTACCTAAGGAAAACACTGAGTGTATGAATGCTAAATATAAACTTGCTGGAGATAAGGGTAGAAAACATGTTGTGTTTGCAACTGGAGATCTTGTTTGGTTACATTTGCGTAAGGATAGATTTCTTGATTTGCGCAAATCAAGGCTAATGCCATGGGCTGATGGTCCATTTAAGGTGTTAGAGAAAATATATGATAATGCATATAAACTTGAGTTGCCTGCAGATTTTGAGGTTAGTCCCACTTTTAACATTGCAGATTTGAAGCCTTATTTGGGTGAGGAAGATGAGCTTCCCTCGAGGACAACTTCATTTGAAGAAGGGGAGGATGATGAGGACATCAATACCATTGTTACACCCACAGGCCCTACTACTACATATACGGGACCAATTACTAGAGCTCGTGCACGCCAATTAAATTATCAGGTACTTTCGTTTCTTCGTAATGATTCTAATGTTGATGAGAATATGATGCTGCCTAAATTGGATACATTTGTTTTGCTTACAAATGAAGGGCCTGGCATGGATAAGAGGGATGGACACTGGAGCAAGACCAAGCATGGAGATGATGGCATGCGCAAGGGAAACAAGAACGGAGTTTCAAGTGATGACATCAGGACTTTGAAGCCACCGTAATGAGTGGATGTAGTCTTGGACGAAATATACAATATGCCACTTCACAAATTTCGTCCAGAGGCTATTATAGGTGCTTTGTCACCTTATTATTGGGCCAGGCCCATGTAATTTCGAAATACATAAGTATAGGCTGTTTTTAGAGTCCGTATGTGTGGTGAAACAAGAGATAGGGTTGGTTTCGGACCCCTCCCCCAAGGGCCACGAAATCCCCCCCCTCTTCCTCCATATATACAGCCCTTAGGGCGTTGTTTAGACTTTGGGTTTTGTTTAGATTAAAAGTTCACCATAGCTGCAACTTCGCGTACTTCGTTTGTGTTCAACGACCAGGCCAAGGCGTCACAGCACCCCACCTTGATCAATAAAAGCTTTCCTCTTATATTCGCAATATCCTGATTGCAATCTTAGTTTCTTCCTCATTCTTCGTTCGCTTGTAGGAAATCACTACAAAAAAATACACTTCCGTGATGATACGTGTTTGTCACAGTAGGTCGCGTTTTCTGTCATGCATGTACATCCATGACAAATTTATGACAGAATCAAGATAGTCATACATGTGCTGTCGTAGAAGTGTTCCATGACATTGCCAAAATTATCATCACGGAAGTCTCCGCTTTCATGACGATAAATCGCGCGTCATAGAAGTGCTTCCGTCAAGGGTGAACAACACGTGGCATCCACCGTAACGGAATGCCGTTAAGCTATCGGGTCGGATTTTGGATCCGATAACCTGTTAACAGCCACGACCAATGCCGATTTTCCATGTGTAAAATTCTCATTGGCTGACGGATCCACACGTCAGCTCCGCGTTGGCACAGGTGTCACTCATCCATCGGTCGAGATGGGCCTATGATATGTTGACACGTGGACCGGCCCAAAAGTGGCCCACAAAGTTTAAATGGGCCGACCCAACCGAAGGCCCATAAGATTGAGCAGACCATAATGGGCCGGCCCAGCTAAAGGCCCCCAAAATTTAGCGGACCATAATGGGCCGGCCCAGCTAAAGGCCCACACGATTTTGCAGACCATAATGGGTCGGCCCAGCTAAAGGCCCACAAGATTTTGCGGACCACAATGGGCCGGCTCAGCTAAAGGCCCACAAGATTCTGCAGACCATAATGGGCCGGCCCAGCTAAAGGCCCAACATTCTCTGTCAAATCGGCCCGTCAATGGCCTGTCCTAAACTTGTCATCAACGCGGCCCATGGTCACTTCTGGCCCGTTAATAGTCCGCTAAGTAATTGGGCCAAATTACGGCCCGGTGTATTTCCGGCCTGTTAAAGGTCCGGCTTCATTTGGGCCCATTTACAGGCCATCAAAACTTTCGGCCCATAAACGACCGTGAAGGATTTGGGTCGTATTCGGCCATGTCTGACATTCGGCCTGTTAGAGGCCCACTATAGCTTTGGGCCACTTTTGGCCTGTTGTCATTTTCGGCCTGTTAACGCCGGACGTAAACCATGGGCCATATGTGGCCCAACGTCATATCGGGCCCATTAACGGCCCATATAAAAATGACGATAATCTAGCCCGACCGAAGTTCCAGCCTGTTAAAGGCCCGCGTATTAGGCGGCGCATTTACGGCCCGTCCGAATTTCGGCTTGTCAAAGATCCGCATCGTAAATGGGCCACCATTTCGGCCTGCTAAGTCCAGTGGGTTATTTGGCACAATCAGGGCCCAATCTCACTTTCGGTCTATTAAAGGCCCATGTTGTTTATGGGCTCGAGATATTTACACCTGTAAACGGCCTATTTTTACTGAGGGCCCAAATTATGTTTAGGCCTGTTAAAGGCCCACTATGGGCACTGGCCTACCAGAAAAATATGAAAACTTATGCTGATTTAGGCCCAGATATTTTTAGTGGGCTACATGCCAATTTCGGCTCGTAATCGTTTTTAGCCCAATTGGAATGGGCCCGACGAATGTTGGCATGTTGGGCTCCTACGAAGCTTTCGGCCGAATACATTACTAAGATAAACCTACACTATACAAAAATAGCGTCGTAATTACTGCAGCCTGAGGCAGCATCATAAATGTTGTATCACAACAAAATAAATTCCAACCATACAACAAAAGGCCTGTTGGCATAAAGTTTACATTCCTTCCAGATAAAAGCACCATCAGATGTATAGAAGCACAGATCATTTGACCTGAGTGCTAATGTTTCAGGCTGTAGAATCTAATGGAGCAGCACGATCTCCACCTTTTTTCCGCCATTGCTCTTGAACAACGAAGCGAATGTCTGATAGTCTGGTTTCAAAATCATTCATATCTTGATGACATTTCTCAACCACTATTCTTGTTTCTGAAACAACGTCCATTAGGGATTGGACTTGTGTCTGGAGCACAGATATATCACTCTGTCTAGCAGGAAGATTTTGTTCAGTAGGCGATTTGGACGAGGTTACCTTGACAACCAACCCAGAATTACGCAGGAAGGTGCTTTTTGCACTGTTAGTGGAGAGATACTGACGCACTGCAGCAAGAGGTGACATTGTGCCTGTAGTAGCCTCGTCACCTTCAGGTGGTTGTGGCTGTTCAATCATTTGTTCCATAGCTTCCTGAAAGTTTGAACTTGTAGATTAGTGTACCAGATAAGTTACTAATGAGACAAAAACAAACAAAGTAGGTTAAACGTTTATACATAAGTTATTTTGGTGAACTACTGTAATACATTAGCATGTATTGTAGTGCCAACTACATAATAAAATCACTTTCGGAACATATCTCCATGTAGCATGCCTAATGTATTGTCTATTTCCTCACATTCGTTGACATCTAAGGATAAAGAGACATGGTTTAAAGTAGGATGAACATAGTATGACATCATTCATATCATGGGCAAACATATATAAAACAAACAGGCTATTTTATCATTGTGTGCGCACGTGAACATAACAACTAGATTACAGATCAAGACCAAAAGAATATCCTTCATCTCTTTTAAACCATGTAAGGTGAAATGATACGTTAAGACAACTGTGAATAAAAGTGAACAGAGTAACTGACATTGGCTGCAAACCAAGTAGTTAAATGAACACATCACAGTACCAATCAGTTCAAGGCAGGAGGAGTAAGGACTTACAACAGCGGCTTGAACTGGTGTGCTCATGCCCTTCATCTTGCTGGTGTGGCAATCCTTGAAGATTTTCACTGCATTCGGTTCAGGTTCTTTTTGGTCCGCACGGGCTTTCCTCTGTATTTGGAACAAGTCAATATAGATACGATAATATGGCACAAAAAAAGAAGGAAGTAGCAGCTATTTACAAGAGCCTCGCAGTGTGCAATATAGCTACGAGATCCTGTTGTCTGTTGGAATTTCACATTAGAACGGTTGGTTTTGTTCTTCAAACAGTTAGCCTAGAAGAAGATACACTTGTAAGGCACATACATAAATACAAGTTCAATATGTGGTCTGATCAAATACATATAGCCTACCTGATACTTTGGATCAGACCAGTGTTTAACGAGGGCTGTCCAGTCTTCATCTGTAATATATTCCACTGGAGATGTTTGGGCGTTTTCATTGTTAGCCTTGCCTTCAAAGTGAGATTTTCTAAGGTGGTACCGATACTGTCGCAGAGCAGACTGAAAAACATGAGTGCATGCTTGTTTAGTTGCGTCATCTTTCGGATCCAACTTGAACCTCATCTGTTGAAAAAAGAATGTGAGTCTTATTAGGAGGAAGCTAGAAAGTATGGGACAGAGCAAGACAATATTACTAATTGCGATGAATAACATTACTTACAGATAAATGGTCAAGGAAGGTGTTAAACTGGGTATTGTCTTCCTCATTCCTGTACTGGATCCACGTTGGGAGGATACGTGCATGACACCTAACGGCAGCGGCTGCCTCTGATACTAACTTGGCTGACTTTGTAGCATCACGTGGCCTTTTTAAACCTGCCTCAAAATGGATCTCCATTCTTCCTCCTTTAGATTTTGTTAATCTGTCAAGCATTATCCCTGATGTCTGTTTCTGCTTGCGTCGTGGTGCTAGTTCAACAACGAATATGGAAAGTGTTAGTGTACATCAAACTGTGAGAGTACATATAAAGGAGCATGCAACTGCAACTTGACTCGGTCAGGTACCGTCTTGGTGTTGATGCTCATGAGGTTCATCCGATCTTGCCAAGTCCTGTTGTGTCAGCAGTGCTTTGGAAGTAGTGTTAGGTGTGAAGGCAGCTTGGGAACTGGCCAGTTCTGGAGCAAATGAACGAGTAACTGGTTGAGATGCTGGTACAGTTGAAGCGGATGCTGCAGCTGGTGGAGCAGGTGATACTGTGTTTGTAGATTTAGCCGGTGGACTTGGACCTTCTACTGCACTATAAGTACCAGCAGAATCTCGACGGCAGAACCTTTTCCGTTTCACCCGACGAGTAACAGCACTCCCTACTATATTATTTTCCTTGCTCTTTTTTGACTTTGCCATGTCAAGCTGTACCCACAACACAAAAGAATAAAATCACTCTTCAGAACTCATTGATGCATGATACAGACAAGCAATACTTTGATGTAAGACAACCATATGAGGATGGAATATGTAAGAAAAACAGGACGGCATGACATATTCACAGCTACGATGTGCAAACTAAGCAGAAGGATTTTCAAGAAAATAGAAGTAATGCAAGCTAGACACCATATGAAAGATGCAACCAATATTACTCTGCCAAGTTAAAAGTGTCTTGCCATAAGTGGCAATTCGAAAAATTAGAAGCAGTACAACGTAGAAATCAATGCAAGATGCAACCACTATCAAACTGCCATGTTAAAAGCATCCAATCATGAGTGACTGATGCGGGATACACAAAAGCAGTACTTTGATGTAAGAACATGGTATGATAGATAGATGCAGTGTATTCTAGACACAGAAAGCCATGTCATATGCACATGTATAACGTATAAACTCAGCAGGTGCAATTTAATCAAAATAGAAGAAATACAGGCTAGACAACATATGCAACATGAAACCAATTATCACACTGTCAACTTAGAGCAAGCACCTGCGATGGTGGAGTATGGGAGATGAACTCATCATGTAGACTTGGGATTTCAACTTCATTAGCAGTAGCAGTGGCAAATCTAGAGAGTCTCTGTTTGCGTCGGTGCGGAGGACCACCAACATCCCCTAACTTACTCTTTTACTTCCTATTTTCTGATATTGCCTTATGAAGTCAAAACCACAAGAAGATGAATAAAATTAGCTCTGCATAACTGGTTGATGCATGATACAGACGAACACTACTTTGATGTAAGGCAAGCGCAGGATAGGAGGATGGAATATATACAAAAAAAGACAGCGTTTCATATTCACACGTACGATAGGAGGATGGAATATGTATGAAAAAACAGTAAGCGGAAGGCATTTCAACAAAATTAGAAGAAATGAAAGCTAGGCACCATATGAACATGCAACCAATATCACTGTATCAGGTAAAAAGTGTCTCGTCGTAAGTGCCATTTCAAGAAATTAGAAGCAGTACAAGCTAGAAGACAATGCAAGATGCAACCTACATCACAGTCCCAAGTTAAATGTGTCTTATGGGTAAGTGATCGTTGCAGGCATAAGTTGTAAGCTACGCAGATGCAATTCAACATAATCAGAAGCAATACAAACTAGACATCATACGGAAAACGCAACCACGTATAACAGTTCCAAGTAAGAGCAAGCACCTGTGATGGTGGAGTAGGGGAGATGTGCTCATCATGTACACGTATGTTCTAGAAACAGGAACACGTGTCATATTCACAGGCATTGTGTGTAAAGTAAGCAGATGCAATTCAAGTTAGAAGCAATACAAGCTAGACATCATACGCAACATGCAACCACATATAATAGTGTCAAGTTAGAGCAAGCACCTGTGATGGTGGAGTAGGGGAGATGTGCTCATCATCTACACAGCTACGTTGACTGTCCAGCCTTGTGTTGTCTTGCGAATCTTGTTGGGAGGATGGCGGAGTAGAATATGTAGAGACCCCCTGTTTGAGTTGCTCCGAAGGACCACCATCATCCACTGCCAAACTAATTTCCTTCAGCTGTAATGATTTTGCATTGTGAAGTCAAACCGATAAGAAAAAGGAATAAAATTCGCTCTTCAGAACTCGTTCATGCATGATACTGACGAACACTACTCGGATGAAAGGCAAACACATGATGCGAGGATGGAATATGTATGAAAAACAGGATGGTGTGACATATTCACACCTATGATGTGGTAACTAAGCAGAAGGCATTTCAACAAATTAGAAGCACTGCAAGCTAGACACCATATGAAAGATGCAACCAATATCACACTGCCAAGTTCAAACTGTATGGCGTTTCAACAAATTAGAAGCAGTACATGCTAGAAATCATATGGAAGACACAACCAATATCACAGTGGCGACTTAAAGGTGCCTTATCATAAGTGACTGATGCGGGATATGCAAGAATAGTAGTCTGATGTAGAAACAGGAACACATGTCATATTCACAGGCATTATGTGTAAAGTAAGCAGATGCAATTCAACAAAGTTAGAAGCAATACAAGATAGACATCATACGCAACATGCAGCCACATATAATAGTGCCAAGTTAGAGCAAGCACCTGTGATGGTGGAGTAGGGGAGATGTGCTCATCATCTACACAGCTACGTTGACTGTCTAGCCTTGCGTTGTCTTGCGAATCTTGTTGGGAGGATGGCGGAGTAGAATCTGTAGAGAACCTCCGTTTCAGTTGCTCGGAAGGACCACCATCATCCAATGCCTTGCCAATTTCCTTCAGCTTTATTGATTTTGCATTGTGAGGTCATACCGACAAGAAAAACGAATATCATTCGCTCTTCAGAACTCATTCATGCATGATACTGACGAACACTACTCTGATGAAAGGCAAAGTCATGATACGAGGATGGAATATGTACGAAAAAATGGACGGCTTGACATATTCACACCTATGATGTGGTAACTAAGCAGAAGGCACTTCAACAAATTAGAAACACTGCAAGACACCATATGGAAGGTGCAATCAATATCACTCTGCCAAGTTAAAACTGTCTCGTCATAGGTGGCGTTCATCAAACTAGAAGCAATACATGCTAGAAATCATATTCAAGACGCAAACCAATATCACACTACCAACTTAATGGTGTCCCATCATAAGTGACTGATGCAGGATACACAAGAAGAGTAGTTTCATGTAAGAACATCGTGTGATAGACAGATATAGTATGTACCAAAAACAGGAAAGCGTGTCATATTCACATGTATCATGTGTAAGCTAAGTAGATGCAGTTTACACTAATTAGGAGCAATACGAGCTAGACACCATATGCAACATGCAACCAGATATCACACTGCCAAGTTAGAGCAAGCACCTTGGATGGTGGAGTAGGGGAGCGGAGACTTGGACCTTGTAATGCACTATCAGTACAAGGAGAATCGGTACAGATGCTCCGTTTACGTTGCTGTAGAGGACCACCATCATCGCCTTCCTTACTCTTTTCCTTTCTCTTTCTTGATTTTGCCTTGTCAAGTCAAACCCACAAGAAAAAGGAATAAAATTTGCTCTCCAGAACTCATTGATGCATGATACTGACGAACACTACTTTCATGTAAGGCAGCCGCATGATAGGAGGATGGAATATGTATGAAAAACAGGATGGCGTGACATATTGACATGTATGATGTATAAAGTGTAAACTAAGCACAAGGTGCTTGAACTTGTTAGAATCGATGCAAGCTAGAAACCATATGAAAGATGAAACCAATATCACTCTGCCAAATTAAAAGGGTGCCCTAACAAATGTATTTGACCAAATTAGAAGCAATACATGGCAACAGGCTAGAAATAATATGCAATATGCAACGAATAAAGGTGACTCATCGTAAGTGATTGATGCAGGATACAGAAGAGAGGTAGTTTCTTGTAAGAACAAGGTTAACACATAGATGTAGTGTGTACCAAAAATAGGAAGGCATGTCATATTCACAGGTATAGTGTGTAAACTAAGCAGATGCAATTTACCCTAATTAGAAGCATTACAAGCTAGACACTGTATGCAACATGCAACTACATATCACACTGCGAAGTTAGAGCAAGCACCTGTGATGGTGGTGTAGGGGAAGTGCGGTCTTCAGGTACAGAGCTACGTTCAATATCTTCATTTAGGCTTGCTGTTTCTTGAGAATCATGTGGAGAGGATGAAATTGCATTCTTTATAAGAGTATTGCGTCTCATATTAACCCACGCGCGTGACTGTCTCATCATAAGCGATAGACGCAGGATAAACAAGAACAGTAGTTTGATGTAAGAACATGGTGTGATAGGCAGATGTAGTATGTACCAAAAACAGGAAGGCGTGTCATATTCACATGTATAATGTGTAAGCTAAGGAGATGCAATTTAACAAATTAGGAGCATTGATGAGGGATACACAAGAAAAGTAGTTTGATGTAAGAACATGGTTAATAGAAAGACGTAGTATGTACCAAAACAGGAAAGCATGTCATATTCACAGGTATAATGTGTTAACGAAGCAGATGCAATTTACCCTAATTAGAAGCATTACATGGTAGACACCATACGCAACATGCAACCACATATTACACTGCCAAGTAAGAGCAAGCACCTGCGATGGTGGTGTGGGGGAATTGCGGTGATCAACTAGAGAGCTACGTTGACTATCTTCATTTAGCCTTGATGTTTCTTGAGAATCATGTGGGGAGGATGACATTGCACTCTTTAAACGAGTAGGGCGTCTCACAGTAACCCACTCGGGTGACTGTCTCATCATAAGTGATTGACGAGGGATACAAAAGAGCATTAGACATATGTAGTATGTATCAAAAACAGGAAGGCATGTCATTATCAAAGCTATAATGTGTAAAGTAAGCAGATGCAATTTAACCAAATTGGAAGCAATACAAGCTAGACACCATATGCAACATGCAACCACATTTGACAGCGCGAAGTTAAAGCAAGCACCTGGGATGGTTGTGTGTGGCAATTGAGATCATCAACTGCAGAGCTACGTTTACTGTCTCCAACTGCTGACACTGCACCCATTAGAGCGCTGAAACGCTTAGTGCTTATCTTCGAATTACACAAGAGCGACTTCTGTCTTTTCTTTTCTGCATTCATCAACACTGCGTCAGAGTCTGAAATACCCATGCATAAAAAAACAATGGTGTGAGTATGGGTGAAGTGTGTGCACAATTAGTACAGTGTAAAGGTACCAGATAGCAGGTCGGTGAGAAATAAATGACAGGAGACATATGACAGCTCTACAACATGCATGGCACCCTAAATTACTACAACATTCTATGAAAATAACAGTCGACTGAAAGCAAATAGGTCAGTCCATTTTTTCTGCACCGTCCGATGTACAAAGAACGGGTAGATCGCCTTCATCTACCTCCAGCCAGTCAGTGTTGACGATCTTCCTCGAAACGCCAGCGACCACCGGCCCAGTATTCCTCCCCTGCCTGCGCCCTCCCCTCGACCTCACCGCACCGCCGTGCTTGTCACCGCCCCCCCGGCCATCCATTCAAGCCCCGCCGACCTCCAGATCGGGCGCAAGCAGCTCCTGCGCCCCACACCCCTATGATAGACACTGATGCGCCGTTTCCCCGGGGAACAGGCGGACTAGGTGTTCCGCACGCCTAAGCGGGTGCTGCTTCTTTTAATTGCGGTTCGACTGACCCTGAATTGAAATCCAGGTGGGCTACTGACCTCTAGCAAAGGTGAAATAGTAAAAGGGAGGAAACCTTGTGCATTTAGTATCACGAAGAAGATGGAGTAAGAAGCGCTCAACTAGTTTCTTTCGTGGGATGAATACGGTGTGAGCGGAGACGTAAGATTTGCACGAATAAGGGAAGAGGAGTACCTCTTTCTCCTGGCAGTGATGTGTCCTCCTTCTGTCTTTCCGACGATCTTCTTGTTGTTCGCCGGAAACCAGAAGTTGTGGAGGACGGTGCAGCCTTGGACGAACCCATGGCCAAGTTGTTGAGTGTGGTGCGGTGGCCGTCTGTCGGCGGTGGGGAAGCAGATCCGAGGCGGCGAACGACGGCGTAGCGGGAACAGCTCCAGTGCGGTGGACGGTTGCGACAGTGGAGTCGCAGCAAAGAGGCGCAGGACGGCGTGGTCGGAGTGGTTCTGGTATGGCGCACGTCGGCGTCGGCGTCGTGGAGGCAGCTCTGCCTCGGCTTCAGCTGCTAAGTCCTTGAGGGCGTTGCGGTTGTGTTGGACGACGACGTCGGGGTACCGGCTCCGGCGTGAGGGAGGAGGGCGGCGGTGGATTGGCCGCTATGGGGTGGAGGACGCAGGAGGCTGGGGTTTCACGACTGGTGGAGAGGGCGTTTTCGCGCCCGCGGAGTATGAATGGGGAAACGAAGGGAGGCGGGGAACTAAGGGGGAACAATGTTTCGGTTTGAGACACGCTTGTTTGAAATTTGGGGAAAGTTACAAACTTTGCCCCCATCTAAAATTTCGGACATATTGCGGGTTGGGGGTAGGACAGTCATGTCAGATGTCCCAAATGTGGGCGGGATATATTTCGGCCGAGCGCATGGGTAGGCGCCCACGGCGTATGAATGCTTCTCGGAGGCGGTTGAGACTGGCGTCTTGGTGAAGTTACAAACCTACCCCGGTTTAGACCTTTGGACATCGGGCCGATAGGCTACACGGGCCAGAGTCAGGATAGTAATTTCCTACCACCAAAACATTAGTCTCGCGCGGTTTCGGATGACTAGAGGCCTATTTGGCGCTTCGTTCAATATTTGAGAGCAGAAGCATTAACGTTTTCGGTTCTCTTGAATTGAACTTTTAGGATTTGTCAAACTTCACAAATCTTTACTCTTGAAAGTCCTAAAGCTATGATTATTTTGGAATGGAGGGGGTACATTTGAGTATACATTGTACACGAGTATATATTAAAAAATATGCAACTTACCTCAGTTCATGCATGGTTCCAGATATAATCTCCTTGGTTGCAAAAAAAAGTTAGATATGCGTCTGAATATATATAGCATGTTCAAACTCACAACAAAGATTGATGCCCCCTTTTACATCTGATTTACAAATGCCATTATCTCGGGTTCAAATAGATGAATGCACTTCCTATGAATTCGAATCTTCGAAACCCCCTTTATGTTGAATTCGACATGTATTCTATTTCGTAGCTAGCAATTTGGAATGTATCCGTGCAAGTGACAAATGTATAAAGTGCTTCACACTAACAACATGGAGTGCACTAATTAATGTTTATATATGAATTGCAAAAGCATCCATTGCCTGTATTTCAAACCGCTCTCACTCTATGGATCGATAATATGAAATAAACACATGCACATGCTAGAATTCAATAGAGTATGGGTGTTTGATAGACTGATTTTCGTCCATACGCAATTTGCAAAATTCATGATCTCATCCAAAAATAATAATGCCATTTATATTTTAATTTAATGCGTAGAATTGCCTTTTACACGTAGATGCATTATGCCTCGCCCCGTTCTCACAAACGCGTTATATATCTCTCTATCTAACGCATAAGTGCACACACTTTATATGCATCGGCCTTTCTCTTTCACATATGCTCACAATCTCTCTCAGGGTGTCGGGGTGTCTCACGCACATGCTCTCTCTGTTTCTCTCTCTCTCTTTCTGACTACTATGTACCACTCTTTTCACTAATCTCAGTTGGAAAACACTATTTCTCTCACATGCATATATACACATGCACAGTCTCTACTAGCCCTCTATATGCACATATATGTGCCTACGTGTCTCCGGCACGCACATTATCTTTAGGCCTCTCTCGCACACATTGCCCCCCCGACACACCTCTCTCTTAGTAGTTGGCAGATATGGTTTCATCATATCATTCGGTAGGATATCCCTGGCTGTTAGGCTGGATGGTAATACGAGGCAAAGTTTTACCCTAGTTCGGATCGGACCCTTGCAGTTGAAGAAAGAGCCTACTCCTGGTACTGTATATTAGTGATAGGGGTGTGTACAAAGTACACGTGAATACCAGGCATTGTGCGTGTGTGTATACTATCGACGAACTAGCCCCCAAGCTTGTATAACATACTAAGGGCCTAGGGTTACAAATCATATATAGTCGGCTTATCACCAGTGGGGATAGAGTCCTCCGCGACTCTGGTAGCTTCGTGTTGTACGCCGAGTCCTCCATATGGGTCTTCGTATAACACGTCTCGGTCCAACCTATATGTGGCGCAGGATGGAACCGACCCATGAGTCTTCATGTTGACCCACCACAACTAGAAATGATGTGCCCACCACACCACACACGCAATCGGCCACTAAGAAAATAAGCATATACAATAGTACAATGGTATCTAGCTCACGATACGTCTCCATATTTTGTTGATGACACTGACGGACTTTGCATTTGATGCGTGCTCCGTATTTTGTTGACGACACTTACGGTCATTGTATTCGAAGCGAAAGCACGATATGGTCACTGGACTTCAGAATAAGCTCATCACGGTCACCACATACATTTTGTCGTGCTAACCAACATGTGGTTGGATGGTTAGAGGGCAGTGGTTTCTCGAGCCCACCAAGGTTAAAGTCCCGGTGCTCGCATTTATCTTGTGTTAATTTTAGTATTTTTCGGCGATATACATTCAATGGGAGGAGACGTTCCACTCGTCTACGAGGTACCTATGGTGACTTCGTAAAATCTCAAGATCATATATGCTGGCCCACTCTCTCGAAGGTGCTCATAGGGGTAGGGTTCACGTGTGTGCGCTTATAGAGGTGAGTGCTTGCGCGTATATATGAGCCCTTGCGTCTGTACCGTGTTAAACAAATACATATCATGATTATATGGTCACTGGCTCACCCGTACAAGTCCATATTTTGTTGATGACACAATCAATTGACCAGTCAAACATTCCACGCGGCGCAACTAGTGTTGCACCATCGGGGCGCGTAACCATGGGGCCCACCTGTCAGCCCGTATATGAAAGAAAGAAATGGTAGTTTGAGTTTGTACTGTGTTAATAAAATAGGAGTACATTTTAGGGTGATCATACGGTCACTGGCTCACCATACAGCTCCGTAATTTGTTGATAACACGATCAATTGACCAGTCAAACGGTCCACATTCAGCAGCGCACATTACCATAGGGCCCACCCGTTAGCGCGTATATGAAGGACAGAAATGGTAATAAATTAGTGGTCGGTGGGTATTCGAAGTCGTGAGACCT